>NW_026068035.1:1877009-1984860 GCF_014885135.2 Alexandromys fortis
AATAAGAAGCTGGACCTAGCCGGGCCAGACAGTGTTTAAAAGAATACAGTTTCCGTGTAATTATTTCGGGCATAAGCTCCATGCGGGCGGCCGGGTGCCGGGGATGCAGCCCCGCCGCTCCTATATTACAACAATACATATTAGAGTACTACTCAGCAGTAAAAAACAAGGACTTCTTGAAGTTTGCAGGCAAATGGATGGAAATAGAAAACACCATCCTGAGTGAGGTAAGCCAGACCCAAAAAGAGGAACATGGGATGTACTCACTCATATTTGGTTTCTAGCCATAAATAAAGGACATTGAGCCTATAATTCGGGTTCTTAGAGAAGTTAAATAAGAAGGAGAACCCAAAGAAAATCATATAGGCTTTATCCACTTCTTAATGGATGTCTAGGCGGCTTCTACCACTTAGCTGTTGTGCCTAGGGCTGCAGTAAACACGAGGGTGCAACTGTCTCTTCAACACACTGACTTTATTTCCCTTGGACACGCCATTTCCTTTAGATTTCCCTTGCATGGCTGGATCACATGGTAGTCTATTCTATTCTGTTTTGTTGAGGGACTTTCATGCTGCTTTGCATAATGGCTATGCTAAGTTATTCCTAACAACAGCATGCATGTCTTGCTTTTCCACACATGACTGGTAACAGTCATTTCAAACGGAATGAGGCGACAGCTCGCTGTGAGCTTCATTTGTACTTCGTTGGTGATGGGATAGTGAGCGCTTACTCATGGACCTGCTAGCCATGTGTGCATCTGTTAAAAATGTCCACTTAAGCTTCTTGCCCCCTTTGAACAAGATCGCTGTTATTATTTTGCTGTTTGGCTGAGTTCCTTATAGATTCTGGGTGCTAGCCCCCAACCAAAAGGAAGATTTGCACGTCTCATGCCCAACTCTGCAGGTTGGCTCTTCATGCTCTTGGTCTTCTTCACTGCAGTGCAAAAGTGTTTTTATTTTGATGCAATCCCACTTGATGTATTTGCTCTCTCCCCCTGTGTTTTTGAGATTATATACGCCTTTTCTCCATTCCATGTCCTGAAGCATTTCCCATATTTTTTCCTAGTAGTTTCATAACCAGTCTTTGGGCAATTTACAGATAACTTGTGTAACTGTTAAAACATGCTTTCTACTTCTGCTCTCTTTCATGTGTATCCCTGGTTTCCAGCAGAGTATACTGACGACTGTTATCCCCAATGCAAATTCTAATTACCTGCGTCAGCTGGCTGGACTGGTGTGGGTCTGCTTCCAGGCTATATGTTTTAATAAACCGGCTTTGTCAGCAGTGGGCATCAATTTCCCTACTGGGCTATGTCCCTAACCTTTTAAAATGTTTTTATTTTGATACAGGGTCTCACACTAAGTTACTTGGACTGGCCTTGAACTCAATCTTTAGCTCAGGCGGGCCTTAAATATGCAGTCCTGCTTCTTCACTTTCCTGAGTAGCTAGGATTGCAGGCCTGTGTCACTAAGTGTGATACTGTGTCTTTGTTGATCAAGAACATTGACCACCAGTGTCCCTTTCAGAAGAATTCCCATTCCAACTTGATGGAATCATTTGAGAATTATTATTCAGAAACTATAAGTCTCCCTGCTTCCCATCACCATGGGCAAAAACAGGAACTGAATATTAGTTTTGGTTTATTGTGGGAACCAGCAAGCTGAGAAGACAGCATATTACTACCCAAAATATCCATCTATTTGGTGCTTCTTTAGTTCATTACACTTTTTATTAAAACAGTTTCATATATTTGATCATGTTCTTTCTCTCCCCCAATTCCTTCCAGACACCCCCACCTCTTTACCCACCCTCTCTCCATTGCTTTAAAATCAAACAAAAACAACAACAAGAAACACACACACCACCAAAATACACACACAGAAAAATTAAAATTAAAATAAACAAGCCAAGCACCAACAAGACAAAGAATATCTGAACAAACTAACTTTTTCCTTTGTCAGAGGTACAATTGCAGACAGTTTCTTTGTTAGGGGTGGTCTTTAACCAATTACATGCAAAGGGGAAACCAAGGTAATCAGTGGTTCTGAATGTAATCATCTGGTCAGGCCCACTCCAGTCTCTGAGATTATAGCATATAGTATTTCTCTGATCATTTCCTCTCTAGAGCAGGTGTGTGGGGGGGGGGGGCGTTCCAGACACCATTTCCCCACAGCCAGTTGTTTAAATGACATTTAAAATGAAACTTATCATAGAACAAAACATTAACAAACCATTATCGGCATTGCATAGATTCCTTCCTGCCCAACAGAGTACATGTGTTCTTACACTATAGGGTGTATAGGTCTTTATCAAAGTGTTTGGTAGAATTCAGCCAAGCAGTTCCTGCCTGACCCTAGACTTTTCTTTGATGGGAGATTTTTGTTAAGTGGTTCAGTCTACTTGTTGTGGGAATGGTCCCTGAGGGAAGGATACAGAGAAAAGGGCA
This sequence comes from Alexandromys fortis, assembly GCF_014885135.2. Taxonomy (NCBI): domain Eukaryota; kingdom Metazoa; phylum Chordata; class Mammalia; order Rodentia; family Cricetidae; genus Alexandromys; species Alexandromys fortis. The sequence goes on from NW_026068035.1 coordinate 1,879,455, forward strand.
GGCAGCAACTCCCCACAGACACAGCTGTGCTTACTGGGTGCCTTCCCACATGGAAGGGCTCCTTTTTTGAACAGGTGTGTGGCACAGTCAGAGTCACCTGCTAGAAAGGTCATTCCAGGTGAATGTTATTACAGAAAATGCTTCTGAGTAGATTGAGATCGGAACTCGGTAACTTTTAAACCTTTTTTTTTTTTTTCCTGGCCAGAAAGAAAAAAAAAAAAAGACAGGACAAAGAGATTTGAGTCAATGTCAGCCATAGATGAAATAACACTTGGAGAGAAGATAGCACGGTAGCCGACTCTAATTTGTAATGGATTCTTTTCTCCAACAGGGATTTTTTTGCTGCTTGCTCTGGGTTGTCAGAAATGAAAATTGGCTTGGTGGATTGTCCTTTCCCCACCTTTCATTATGACCTGAATGACTTTAGCTGATAATCTTGTTCTGGCTGAGAGTGCTGCAATTGGGGTCCTAAATGAAGTGAACTGAAACTCGATGCAACTTTATTTTGCAACTGTGCAACTGAAAGAAAATGGATTTGAAGCCAAGAGCAAAAGGCCAGTAGTCCCCTAGCTATCTTTTGTGTCTACAGATTCTGCTATATTGTCCAGAGAAAAATATGCATAGCAGATGCACAATAAATTAAAAATTCTTACTTAGACTTAAACTTTGAGACAAACTTTAATTTTAATTTTGTCCCCTTCCTCTCCTTTGATATAGTGCAGGCTGGTCTCCTACCTCAGCCTCCCCAGTGCTGAGACTATAGTGTGTACCAACACACCCAGGTTTCAACATTAAGCACATATACATTGCTTCACAGATCCAAAGTCTTGGGAGAGTTTCTAGACACATCATATCTGAATGTCTCTTGTCCCACCACCAAATCTTTCCTGAGACTGGTTCTCCCGTAGTACACAGGACTTCAGGTCAAGCTCAACTAACATCTACCCAGGACCAAAGACTCTGAATATAGTCAGCCTCCCAGGGGGTCACTATGCAATTAGAAATTCCAGAATAACTCCCCTCCTCCCTTTCTTCCCTCATGTTTCTTCAGTTAATTAAGACCTAATGCAGACTGGCTTTCATAAGAACCTTGTACTAATTTTCCATAAACATGAGCTAAGTTGTGCCGCTTAGTTTCAGCCACTAACTTGACACAACATAGCGTTACCTGGGAAGACAGTCTTAAGGAGGAATTATCTACATTAGGTAATGCTGTAGGTGTGTCTGTGAGGGGTTGTTGATTGACGTGGGAAGATGCAGCCCACTGCGGTGGGTGCCATTACCTAGCCTGGAGGTCAGACCGAGGTGTGTGCATTTACTCTTCCTCTGCTCCTACTGTGGATGCAATGCGACTAACTGCTTCAACTTCGCCCAAAGGATGGGCTCCAAACTGGACTTAGAGTTCAAATTAACTCTCCTCCCCTAACTGCTTTTGTCACAGCAACAGAAATGAACCAAGAACACAAATCTTATCATCAAATCTTTACAGGAATGAGGATGCTTTACCTGTAGGACAAAGAGGATCTATTGATCCTTCTTAATTTATTGAATTCCATACATTGTGAAGGCCTCTAGTATGCTCAAATATTGCAAGTATGGCGCTGGCAGGCTTTGCCCTTCTTCTGATTTCCCCCTGTCTTGCTAAACTATCAGACTGCATTCCTAACAGAAGCCACTAAGGTCTATTCCCTTATTTGGCCACTTCCTGTCCCTGAGACTGACTACCAAGTTCCAGCTTTTAAAGTGTTGAAGTCCAGCAATCCAAAGCCCCTAGTGACTGTGCTAATTAACATGTCCAATCAAAACAAATCAATTCATACTAACACAGACTTTCCCTTTATAAACTGTCATTTGTCTGTGGGCCACGTCTGTCTTCTTTCTACTTGAGGTAGTTCTTTCTCCCTTGGGGCAATATTTCCTCTGCCTCTCCCTTGTTCCTTCTCCATCCCTCACCTTTCTCTGTCCCTCTCTTTGTTTCTTTTTCCCTGCTCACTGTCCCTCTGGGGAAAATATATCTTCTTTGTGTTGATAACTTAGTGTTGGTGTGTCCTGGGAGGCCCCTCATTTCACCTAGCAGAATTGAAGATCTTTAACCAAAGTTAAACCATAATGAACTTGTACTTAGATTTGGGATCAGAAGACCTTCTTTCAAATTCTGACTCTACAATGTTCTGAGAATATCTATTTCTTTATTAAGAAAGTGTAATGATAAGACCCATGTCTGAGGTTCTCGTGTATAGTGAAGCATTTTGGATAACATTTGATGGGAAAGAAACTGTGTCCATGAGCCGGGCAGTGGTGGTGCCTGCCTTTAATCCCAGCACTTGGAAGGCAGAGGCAGGTGGATCCCTGTGATTTTGAGGCCAGCCTGGTCTACAAGAGCTAATTCCAGGACAGGCTCCAAAGCTACAGAGAAACCTTGTCTTGAAAAACCAAAATAAAAAAAAAGAAAGAAAGAGAAAGAAAGAAACTGTGTCCAAATAAAGTGACAGCTAAGAAGGTAACCTTGATCCTATGATTTTGTGCTAGAAAATAAACACAACAGGTGCTGCTTTATCTGACAAGGATTTAGAACAGTCATCTTAAAACTGCCTCAGAAATTACGTATGGATTCCATTAGAACAAATGAATAAGAGAGACCGCCAGAAAACAAATAGAGGGATAAAAGATGGTTCAAAGAAGTCATGTCTGTTAGGTGGATGTGGCAGCTCGCCTGTCATTCCAGACTTGGAAGGTACACTTGCACATGCCTCTACAGGCATCCACACACATAGTAAACATGCATGCTCGTGCGTGAATGTGCACATACAATCCCATACCTATACACACACACACACACACACACACACACACACACACACACGCACACAAAGCACAGTTAATAGTGCTGCCAGATAAAAGAGAAGATTCCCAGATAAATTGAAATTTTAAATAAAACCCAATAATGTTAGTATATGAATGTTCCAATGTACAGTGCCAGTTCAGGTGCTCTTGCACTCATACTTGTTTATCTGAGACTTAAATTTAGCTGGGGAGGGAACTTCTGTTTGATGTGATAGTTTTTTTTCCTTTAAGCTCTACTTATTCTGGGGGAGGAAAAGCTGTAATTACTAAGCCCGAGGCCATTTAGTACACTGGCAAAGGGTCCACAAACACACTCATACTCACAGGGATTACACTGCTTATCACATAGTCTATGAAGTCCATGATGATTACTTCTGATTGTCGACAGAACCTAGAATCACTAGGAGACACACCATGGACATGCTGGTATGGGATGTTAAAGACATGCCAGTTGAGCTGGAAGATCCACTCCAACTGTAGGCACTACCACTACATGGGCTGGTGTTTCAGACTAAACCAAAAGGGAAAGGCTGTAGGACCCGGCCATGTCTAGCTCAATAGAGTCCCGAGTCTTAGTATTTTTCCCTAAGGCGATACCTAGTTGCAAGAAAGATCACAAACTGAGACTGCATAGGCACCACCCAGGAACTGACTGTCCAAAAGAAATTTCCAATGTTCCAACCATTGTAGATAGGATCATTGGCCAGCACACACCCATCACTTTTCACCAGTACACCCCTAGACAAATGTCAGCTAGTCAGGGGTACTGAACCTTAGAAATCCCTCTCCCCATCTTTGCTACTACAAAAATCCAACCCTGACTGATCTCAGGCATCTCCAATTCTTCCAACATGTTAAATACATGGAGAGACTGAGTTTGAAAACTTGTGTAAGAATAAAGGCTTTTTGCTTTTACATACAGGACTCAGTCTCCTAGTTAGTTTGGGGGGGGGGCTCTGTGATCTGGGCATAGCAATGCCCACATTTGCAAAGTCATGCCCATAGATTGTTGTCTCTGTAAACAGTCTAGATGATATTAGCACAGAGATCCACAACAGGTCAAAGTGCAGAGAACAAAAGACTGTGGACACCCACTCCTTCCCAGGCTCAGGGCATTGGAATACTGTGTGGGAAGATTGCAGAGATAGCAGATGACTAGGGGAAGAGTGTTTCCCAGAGAACAGATCATCCATCACACCTAGGATATGCTGAGAGCTGGGGTGTGGCTTCAGTTAGCTGCATCTCCATACAGAAACCCAATTCCTTCAGGGGAAGAATATCAGGTAATGAATAGTTCTTTCATAGTAATATGCAAACACACTTGCTAACATTTATTGCAATTAACTAAGTTTGCTCAGAGCATTTAAAGTAGAGCATTTAAAATTGATTCTTCTCTTAATCTTCCAGGGCTCCAATTTCTGCTTAAAAGTCACAGGTAACATTTTTCTCTTTAAAAAGGGCTGTTACTTTTCCTTTGTCTCATCAAGCTACCCCCATCCCCAATGTATTTAAATTAGAACTCTGGGAAGTACAGGGTTAAATTAGATTTAGTTCAGTATGTAGGTCAGAGGGCTTTCTCTTAGGCCTTTACTGCTTATGCAGTATGTCCATGTAGTCACTATTTTATCTTAAGGCTGGTCAATGGGCCAGGCAAATATTGCCATCTCTTTTCTAGCATGTGGACCCTGGAATCAGTAGGTGTCCTAGAGTTTCTATAGTTGTGGAGAGACACCATGACCAGAGCAACTCTAATAAAGGAAATATTTGATTGGGGCTAGCTTACACTAAAGACATCACCATCCCTGACTTCACGCTCTACTATAGAGCTATTTTAATAAAACAGCTTGGTATTGGAATAAAAACAGGATGTGTGAACCAATGGTTTCCAATAGAAGACCCTAACACTAACCCACACAGCTATTAACACCTGAGTTTTTAAAAAGAAGCCAAAATGGTACGATGGGAAAAGAGAAAACATCTTCAACAAATGGTACTGGCATAACTGGATGTCAATATGTGGAAGATTCCAAATAGATCCATATCTATCATCGTGTACAAAACTCAAGTCTAAGTGGATCAAAACCTCAACATAAATCCAGTAACACTGAACCTGATAGAAAAGAAAATGTGAAGTATCCTTGAATGCATTGGCACAGGAGACCACTTCCTAAATATAACACCAGTAGCATAGACACTGAGAGCAGTGATCAATAAATGGGAGCTCCTGAAACTGAAAATCTTCTCTAAGGCAGAGGACATGGCAAATAAGACAGAACGGAAAAAGATCTTCACCAACCCCAGAGAGCTGGGTTCAGAATATAGCAGGAAATCTTACTGTAAATAGTTAATCATGAGAAGACTAGGTGTATACCTATGGGGGGGGGGACTTAACATGCCCAAGATTAAGCAGATCAGAGGCCTGAGAGTTGGACAGCTTTGCCATGTCTGCAGGATGCTAAGAAGGCTGTAACTGATGGGGCTATGTGAGACAAGTGTAGTGACATTTGGGGGAAGCGGCTTTGTACACATGGCCCTGCGCTGGAACCTTCTCTCCTCTGTGACAAGTTTCTACATGCTCAGGGGCGTAGGTCTGGACTTTAAGCATGAGGAGGACATCTAGCCAAGATGGACTCTACCTCCACCCAGTTGTAGGTCGTTGTCTTTGTGGCATGCACTGCCTTCTCCTTTACATCTCTCACTGTAGAATTTGGGCAGCAATGAGCATGAGACAACAATCGTCAGCTTCTTCCAGCTCTCACTTCTTGATGAGCTGTGACTGGGAATTGGGAACATACCACAGTGCTCCCATAAGGCTGATTTAGGGGTAGAGCCTTGTTCTGCACATGAGAATAATAGTTTCCAGGACCATGTGGAAGCTTCACATCTGTTTAGTTAGTTTCTAAGTTGTGCTTTCTACATCTTCAGGAGGTATGACCATGGAAGATTAGGTGCTGGACTTTCCATGGATAGACCTAAGCCCATCAGAAGGAAACCATCTCCTGTGCTCTTACCTACATGGATGGCAGATATTTTGAACTCTGCTTTATACTTTAATTAACAGATGCCTCTCAGCTTAGTGGGGCTGTAAGGCACTGGTGAAGATTCTATTATCTGAACATTGCCATAGAAGTTTATGACAACTCACCAAAGTTTCCTGCTTTTTCGTTTTGTTCCTAAATTGTCTTCAAATACCAAGTGTTAGTCACTAGGCTGAAGGACATTAAGTCTCGTTGCTTGTTTTTTTTTTTTTTTTTTTTTTTTTTTTTTTGTCTCTGCTTGTTTTTACTTCTCACTCACAAGGATGTGAGCCATTGTGTTTAGTTACAAAGAGGAAGCCCTGGAGGATTTTCAAGGGCTATTGAAATTAACTGCATGAATGGAGCAAGAGGAACAATGCCAGCTTGTTGAGTATGGTTATATAGTAGAGTAAGTGGAATTTGCCAAACCTGATTTCCATCTGAAATCATGAAACGTCACCATAGTTGGCTATAATGTCCAAACATTATAATTGAGTTGCAGATTGCTTTCTATCGCTGTGACAAAACACTGGCCAAAAGTAACTTGGAGAGGAAAGGGTTTATTTGTGTTATATGATTCCTATTGATCATTAAAAATAATCACAGCAGGACTAAGATATACCATGGAGAAACACACACACACACACACACACACACACACACACACACACACACACACACAGAGCAGGTGCCTATAATTCCCTCACTTGGAAAGTAGAGGCAGGAGGATCAAGAGGTCAATTTCAAGGCAACCCTTAACTACCCAGAGAGTTAGAGAGCAACCTAGACTACACAAGTACATTGGGGAAGGTTGTTGTTGTTTGATTGGTTGTTGTTGTTGTTGTTTTTTAAAGAGGAAAAGTAATTCAAAGAAATTGCAAAGCTTTTGGCTGAAGGCCCTCTTGCTAAACCTGTGCTTGGCCATCTTCTCTATCTCTAGGATCTATGGTAGAGATAAAGTGGCCAGAAAAATAAGTTCCTCTTCACGGTGAAGATGTAGCAGGGGTGAAAACAAAGAAAAATACTCAATGAGCATGCCCAGTAAGGCAGAGTATTGCTGGGGAGGAACCCAGGGGCAGGCAGAAGCTGGGGAAATAGGTGAGCGTCTCCATCCTGGAGGCCTGACTCAGCCCAGAAGCACTGCTGCTTTGCTTTTCTTCTTATTATTATTTTTTATTATTTGTGATAGACTGTGGGGAAGATGGTGTGTGTTTTCATTGCTACACAAAACGACTGAACCCAAGAAATTCTGACAAACAGAAAACAGCTCAGTGACTAGACAGAGAAGTGTGAGAGAGGGCAGGAAAGGGGAGCTCTGTGAAATCATTGCCGGGGGCCATCTTCATGGGCAAGAAGAAAAGTTACTGTCTGCTGACAATAGGGCCCAGTGTAAGAGAGGATGGGGGAGAGAAAGAGAGAGGGAGGAAGGGAGGAGAAGAAAAAGAGGAGGAGGAGGAAGAGAGACAGAGATGAGGAGGACAGAAGGGAGGGAGGGAGGGAGGGAGGGAGGAAGGAAGGAAGGAAGGAAGGAAGGAAGGAAGGAAGGATGGAAAGACGATTAAGTAGGTTGTTGGTGTGGATACTATAAGATCTACTGATTCAGTGGAGTTCAAGGATCCAGGTGATCTCAGGTGATGCTCCTGAGGTTCAGGATCCTCCCTCAAGCCCCTCTAAGAGGTCACAGGCTCACAGAGGGACCTTAGGGTCTCACGGTCCCTACAAGCCAAGCACAGGCTCCCTGTCTATCCTCCCGGACCAGATGCTCCCTACACAACTATAGGTCTGGGGAGACTGAGGGCTCCTAGTGGCCTTGAAATCACTAAGAAGTAGAACCCCATTAGCATTTGTTTGCTGTAGGGAAGTCCCCTGTGGAATTGTTTGTCTAAATCTCTGTGTGGGAGAACAGGGCAGTTATGATCTTAGGTAGGGCCATCTTGCATTAGGGAACGGGCATAGTTAACACCACAGACCAGTTCTGCCTGGGAGCAGCTGCAGGGGTGTACTCACTCCTGGGAGGCCCACAGATGTGTAGGAAAACCCTTGGGTTTTTAATTTCCCTTGCCCCTTTTAACCTTCAAGATGAAGACCTCTGCCTGAAACCTTAGTTTCTTTAGATGCTCAGTTTCAACTTGGTCTTGGTCCCCGATTTTATACACAGGACTTATAATTAAGATTCACAAGCAAAGTGGGGACACCTTGTTCTGGAACCGCAGTGCTGGAATAAATCGATGCATTTTCATCTATAGGTAGGTGGGTGTTATCGTTTTATCTTATAACTACGAGCTTTACGGCAGTGTCACCGGAGGTATTTGAAGTTGTGAATAAAATGTGGTTTTGTGCATACCTGTGGGGACTAATTACTGTGGTCAACGTGACACACGTGGGAAGAGGGAGCTTCAGCTGAGGAACCACCTCCATGGAATGCTCTGCAGATGCATTGGTGGAGGGTTTTCCTGACTGATAACTGATGTAGGAGCGTCCAGGCCACCGTGGGAAGCTCCATTCCTAGGCAGATGGCCAATGTGAGATTGAAAGCCAGTGAGTAGATGAACCCTGTGGTCTCTGCCTTCAATTCATGTCCTGGCTTCCTCAGCAGGATGACTGTAAGCTGTAAGTTGAACTAACCCTTTCTTCCCAACTTTGCTTTTCATCATGGCCTTCACCAGAGTGATCAGAATCTGACTAGGACAGAGATTGGTACCAGGATTGTGGGGCATTGTTGTGACAACCCTGGCCATGTTGTTTCGGGGAAGAGTATGGGGGTTTGGAAGTTTGGGCTGGAAAAGTCGCTGAGCATTTACTGTTTAGTGAGCTGTTCTGTAGAAGCCTGAAAGACAATATTTAGGGCGGTGCTTGTATTCTGAGCACTTGGGAGTTGGAGGCAGGGGGATAACAAGTTCAAGGCTATCCTTGGATACATAAGGAGTTTGAGGCCACTGAAATACACAAGATGCTATTTCAAAGCCAACCAAATATGAAAAATAAAAAATACTAAAATACTGCAGGAAACAACGAGGCTATGTGAAAACAATCCCAGCTGTTCCTAGGGGCATTAACCAAATCATAATCATCAGAGGAGAAAATATTACTTCACTTGAACAGGCTTTGCCAACTCCGCCTCATGATCTGGTGGACGCTGTGTTAGGAAATATTTGATGAAGTAGAGAACAAGGTCCCTGAGGCAAACCGAGGCAAGAGATGGAGACGGGATTTCAGCCCGGTTTGTAAAGGGCTTTGCAGAACAGAAGCCAGCAGAGGCTTAGGGACAGGCAACAGATGTACTGATCCTGGCTGTGCTCCAACTCTGCCCGCAGAGAGGGCCCTTGGTACAAAGCCTAGTTGTGTGAAGCTGGACCAGACTCACCACCAGGGCTCTGCCTGCTGGCAAGGATCTGGGTTTCCTGAGAGTTTTCCTGAGAGTCGTGGTTTGAGCTGGGCGACTTCCAAGCCATAGCCTGATCACTACACTTAACTCCCCTTCTGAAATTAAACACACTAAGGCAAGCCATCTTCATAAAACCCGGGTGTTTTCTGCTGCTCTTTCTACAATTTTAAAAGACACCTTTTCTGACTGAACTCTAAAAAGTTCAATGAGCTGTGACTATTCAGTCACTAATGCAAATCCTGTCAAGTCAAAAGTACTTTAAGAAAAATTGTTTATGAAAAATAGTCTTTAAAGTAACTGAATTCAAATAAATTACTTCAACAATGGTCAAAATAATATGTTGCAAATACGTTGTTATCATTATATGTATAGAGACTGCTAGGCTTGCTTAGCCTCCATATTCCCCAGGGAATGGTGAGTGCACTCTCTGCCTATTCCACGGCCCCTCGACACAGGACAATCAGATCTGCAGCCCCACGAGGCAGGACAATCAGATGCGATAGCGAGTCAGGTCAGAGCAGGAACTCAGTTTATTACCGTAAGCATCAGTTTATATAGGTTAAGTGACATGGTGTGATGTGAGGGTATCTCCAGCCAATGAGAGACAGCCAAGCCCTCCCTCTGGCTGGAGGGGCGTCTACCTAGATTTTGCTGTCTCATCCTTGGTAGCTTTAAGACTCCCTCAAACTTGAGGCAGGTTTTTCTGTCTTACAGGCCTCGAGGTACAGACCCTGAGATAATTTTGGCCCAACAGAGACAGGGAAGAAAATTCTGCAATACTTGTAACTCAAGAAGCAGAGAGAGAGAGAGAGAGAGAGAGAGAGAGAGAGAGAGAGAGAGAGAGAAAGGCATGTGCTCAGCCACTTTCTCCTTTATTCCAGGATGCAGCCCAATGTGCTTTAAATACACACAGATTTTCAATGTTATCCCAATCTGATTTAAACATGTAAAGATTTTTGATGAAGGTAACTAAAAGCTTGGATCAAATTAGTTGCCTGAAGCTAGTTACTGTTGACCAGTTACATGCCTGTAAGTTTGGCTTCTAGAAACTTCCAAATATCATGTTGTTATCAACTTTGTGTTACAAAATGGATATGGGAAAAGTGAATTATTTATTTTCTAAAGATGTTGGCCTCAATGGCAAGAGTCTTTGTCAACAAGAAAACATGTGGATAGTCATACCTTCACAGCTCACTCCAGGCCCCGCCTTCACAGCTCACATCAGGCAGAGCTGCAGGAACCTTCAGGGTTCAAGAAGCCTGTAAGAATTACTGCTTGTTGATAAACATTTCATACAATTAAAATCTTTCCTTCATCCATGTAGATTCGGTTTACATGATGCTGTGGTACAGAAGGACTTTTGCACGTGAGGGTTCATTACACTTTGAGTGTATTTTCAACATCTTCCTACGCTGACTTTCTCTCTTCACCACGAATGTTCCTGCTCCCTTAGACATTTCATGTCTACTCTCATGTCACATTTGCATACGTGATCGTATCTAGCTATGTAAAATCTAGACTATCTGTATAAAATCTAAGCACTACAAACAAGAGAAGACACAGTATTTGTCTTTCCGGACTGGCCCAGTTGGCTTAATAGGATTGTCTCCAGTGGCATCATTTTCCTGCAGATAACAAACGTCATTCTTTGTTGTAGTTGAGCGCTAACAGACTGGTCATCCTGACAGAATATCAACAGTAGAACAACTCAGTTAAATGACATCATCATGCAAATCACCCAGAAGACAGCTTCAGAATGTTCTATGAGAAGCTGTAGAATAGATAAATGTTCTTCTCAGGTTCCCAGCATCCTTTCTCTGAAGCAGATCTAGATAATCCTATATTCTAGGACATAAAACAAGCCTACCAAACACAGGAACATGGAAATCATTTCTTATATTCGATTTAACCACAATGGAATAAAACTAGAAATCAACATCAAGAGAAATTACAGAACATGTACAAACTCGTGGAGACGGAACAAAAGTCTCTTGAATAATAAGTAAGTCTTTGAAGAAATTAAGAAGGAAATTTTCTATTAATAGAATTAAGTGAAAATTCGAAAGCACAACATGCCAAAAACTATGCGATATAATAAAGCACTCCTTAGAGGGAAGTTTATATTTATAAATGCCTATAGCAAAACGTCAAAGAAATCTCAAATAACGGGAACTATCCTAAACCTCCATATTAATTAATTACTTAATGCACATTTTGTTCTGTGATATTCCTTTACTCATCGAAAGTCATTACTACAAGGTATTGAGGAAATGGCTTAGGGACTAAAATGCTTGCTATGCCAGTATGTGGACCTGGATTTAGATGCCCAGCACCTATATAAAGGCCCAGGGAGGCCTGACAGGAGGGACCTCAGAGGTTGACTCACCAGACAGTATGGCTGAATAGGTGAGCGGTAGATTCAGTAAGAGACTGTCTCAATGTACTAATTAATGCTAATACTAGTAAGTTTGACAGCCATTGGAAAAGTCGTCCAACATTGATGTCAAGCTTTCACATGTACTTGCAAGGATACATGAATTCACATGAACACAAGGGCATGGTGCACATGTGACCATATGCATACACACACACACACACACACACACACACACACACACACACAAAGGTAATAAAAAGAATACCTGTTCCTACAACTGACTTTTTGAGGGTTTTCTGGGCATGGCGGTGAATCTTCATAGTCTATTTGATTTAATTTTGAATACACAGCTCTGGGTGTATCTGTGAGGGTGTTTTTAGAAAAGTTTAACGGAGCAGAGAAGACTTATTCTGAATGTGGACACACCGTCCTCTGCAGAGAGCCAGCACTCATCCCCCTGCTCCCTGATGGCAGATGCCACGTGACCCTCCGCCTCGTGCCCATGTCACCACTATGATGGGCTATGATGGGCTGTATCTTCAAACTGTTAGTCAAATAACACTTGAGTTGCTTCTTGTCAGAGATTTGGTCACAGCAACGAGAGAGGTAAAAAACCACCACCAACAACAAAAACCGCTCAGCATGTTTAACTTGTCTTGCTTAATTAAATTCTTTCAGTCTGCAAGATGAAGGTTAAACACTCCAGTTTTTCATGATGGGCCTCCTTATGCAGAGGTACAGTTGTCACTGGTCCTGCCTTCTGTGTGGAGCGGAGAGCTGCTGCTGTCCCTGCTCTGTCTACTCCACTCTGGAGTCCACAATGGGAACTTGGTTTCTCACCCCGGCCACTGGGCAATTGTACAAGTTTGTTGTGGGAGTTTGCACAGGGCTGGACATACCTCTGGGGTTTACACTGCTGTGTGCTTCCTCTTGGCTTCCTGCCCCACACTGGAACTCTTCCACTTGGCTACAATCCCCGTGACGTGACCCCACACATCTTGTCAACCTTTCAGGAGTCTTCAACAAGACCATGACACCCACAAGAACACAACCCTTCCTCTCTTGGTGTCTCAGTTTTACTTCTCCTTATTAATAGATATGCAGAAAAGGTTCATTTTGTTATATAACTGTCTTCTTCTTGGCTTCAAACTCAATGTCCCTGTCCACGATACTTACTTCCTTAGTGTGCCCATACATGTTTCTCGCATACTTGGTCATGCCCTCCTCCAATTATAATCACAGCAGTATACACAAATATGCTTTTTATTTTTTAAAATCTCAGTCTTCAATTTTACCAATAAATATTTGGGAGCCAGATGCTGGGGTGAAAGCCTGCTAGCTCAGAGAGACAGAGAAAGCATCTTACTGACTTTGCTCCTCAGCTGATGTCCCAGAAAACTCCTGCCTTCTCCCCATACCATTTCAAGCCACTCTCCTCAATCTAAATGTCCCTCCCTTTTACTTCCTATGTATCTCTCTATCCATCCTCCTGACTCCCTCTTACTCTATATGGTATTTTCTTAATAATCTCATGTTTACTTCCTGTCTACTGATTTCTTGCTCCACCTCTTGACTTATGGTTGATTTTATTTAATCCTGTTTTCAATATTCAAGCAGACAGCTTTGAATAGGTTAAAGGTGTGTGAAAGGGCTGAGCCACACCACTAGAAACAGGTTTCTTCCATAAATAACACAATCTTGGGGTTCACAGCAAGACCAAATATCCTGCAAAACAAATGAAATTCATGTCCCAAAGTCCAGTCACTATAGGAATTACTCCACAAATTGTTCTTTGACTAACTCTTGTCCTTGTGTTCTGTGTGCGCTGTGTAACTCGAGGGTCCTTATCTGACACCTAGGGTCCCAGTCTTCTGTGTGTGCCCTGCATAACTCTTGTCTTTGTGTTAGATGTTTACGCTGAGAAAACCATCTCTATTCCTATTTCAGTAAGCAATCCTCTCTACCCGCAGGTGTGAAAAAATAGATAGCGAATGAAGTTTACATGATAAAAAAAGGTAGAACTAAGAGGTGTGAGTTCGATGTGTGGTTCTGAGGTTTTTAATTTAATGTCATGACAAAAGTAATCAATACACAACATCTTTGAGCTACAAGAGCGGCACAGTGAGGAAATGATAAGCCTTGAATCTGAAATGATAGCTACTTCCGGCGGGGGAAGGTGAGGAGCGGAAGTGTGTGAGGGGGAACTGGTGCGGTTATAATTTAATCAACCACTGTACACCGTGTTCTAGGCTCTAAGTTTTATTTGGGGTCATGATCTAATGCTTCTGTGTGATCCTGATATCTAGGTCTGCTTTAGGCCAGAGCATGCTGGAGATTATAGTCAACACCAGTAAAATCATCAGTGCCCTGAAGACTGTGGAACAGAAGCTTCTTGCCTCTAGGCCGGAATGACACCTGATCTGAGGATGCCCTAGGCAGCTTGGTCTCTGAAAAAGCAACCCAGGGAGCGCTTGTGAAATGCTGACTGGTGCTAACACTCCTCAGCCTAAATTATTTAATAAACAGGCAATTTGGTAGTGTTATAACTTTTAAGTAGAACTTGTCCACAAAGTAAATTGCTAAATTAAATGTATTCCCCTATTGCCACATAGAATTAGAAGTCACTTTTGACGCTAAGCTACTGGTGAACCAGAGGACCCCTCTCCGGTATTGACTCTTTGCGTTCCTAATGTGAGTCACGAGTTGTTCGAACTTTATTGTTGAGTCACCAGAAACAAGAAAATCATTGACAAAACGTGAACTTTTGTTACTCATTTCTCAAATAATTGCTATCCTAAAGTGATAATTAAAGCGGATGTAGAGTCTTTTTTTAGAAGAAAAACAAAGAGCCGTCAATTCAGTAGTTTTCTCACATGTTGAAAATGACGTGACTAAGGTGAGCGCTTCGATGTCTGACTTGTCAGGAAATGATTAAGCAGCTGTGAGTCCTGAGTCACAGGCTGTGGATTTTCATGTGACTCTCGTTTCCCTAATAGAAAATCTTACACCCTGGCTCCTCCGTGGAATAAAACACCACTAGCAGAGCTGATGGGTGTGTCCTAAACTCAACCATAATGTTGCACAATGTCACAGTCTGATTTCTGTTGCTGTGTAAAAACACTGTGACCAGAAACAACTTAGAAGGGGACAGGCTTTATCTGGATCACACTTCCACCACTGAGGGAAGTCAGGGCAGGAACTCCAAAGGAAACCACAGAGAAATGCTGTTTGCTAACTCATTCATAAGCCCTTGCTCAGCGAGCTTTCTTGTATAGCCAAGAATCTTTTACATGGGAAATGGCTCTGCCCACAGTGGGTTGGGCTTTCTTACATCAAGTAATAATGAAGACAGTCCCTCCCAGATGTGCCTCAAAGGTCAATACGACCTGGGCAATGCCTCAGTTGAGACTCCTTTTCATGTGACCTGAGGCCGTGTCAAGTTGACAAAGCAAACCAGAACACATATCTCACACAGAGGCCAGTCCAGATGTTGCAAAACGTATCCCAATTCCATCTGACAAAGAGGAGAGCTATTTGTGGGGCCTTGCAGCAGCAAGAGATGAGTGTTGGTGCTCAGCTGGCATCCTTTGCATCCTTTTTTTATTCAGTTTGGGATGCCAGTCCACGAGGTGGTACCATCCATATGAAAGGAGAGTCTTCTCCCAGTTAAACCTGATTGGAAACTCCCTCACAGACCTTGCGTTTCACTATGGTCCTAGCTGTTTGTCATATGATCTCACTGACAGTGAAGTCCACCACCACCCGAAGCAGAGGCTTAGTTACTCACACCTTCAGAGGTTTTTCTTCTTTTGACAGTGCTCACCCTTGGAGTCCTAGGTTAGCTCTGGCACAATGGATAAGGGCCTGAAATAAAGGAGCCTGGCATTTTGTATCTGACCTTGAAAGGTACTGCTCGGCAGAGAAATTCTTGAGATGCAAGGCTCCTGGGGCTGTTGGAGCAGACGATAGGAGAATCTGAACACCTTAGGCATTGCACCCTGACTTTTCTGTGTGTGTTCCCCTAACTCTGCAGACAAAGTGGGCCTACCAACAGCTGCGTGTTTTAATAATTGACAACTTGATGTCATTCACCAGCTACCACAGCCTCTGCTGGGAATTTCTCCTGCATACCCATCTGAAACAGGATGTGAGCAAGGCACTTAGTAAGATGGCATGAGCCTCTGCATTCAATACTCTTAAAAAGTCATTTGATATTTTGTCATGTGAGTGTGAAAAACTTGGAATCACTTTCGGCTTAATTTTTCCCATTTCATGGCTGATGTGAGCTACGGTAAGAAAACCAATCTGTAAGTTGAAGGGAATGCAACACTTTCCCTTTTCTGCTTAAAATTTAGTTGATTCTAGAATAAAAAGGAGTAGAATGTCATCTCACATATCGGAAGCCTCTGGGAATATGAAGACTACCCTGAAATGATTCATTGTTTTATTGATCTTATTCTTCTAGAAGAGGCATTATATCTTACCAGCCTAACAGGCCTGTTCTCTGAGCTCTTGAAGGCATTTCAGTGAAAGCCACTCATCTGCCACATATACAGACATAAACACACACACATACATCAGAGCACACAGATGCACATACATATATGATGCATACATATGTCTTCACATATAAACATGTGTATACACAGATGCATACAGAAACACACATACATGCAGAAAAACACATATGGATACCCATGCATAGGCATACACATGCACACATGTCTATACACATAATGTATATGTATATGTGCACACATGTACACATATGCACATACAGAGACACATAGGTCTATACCTATGCATATGCATGCATACGATACTCATGCCTACAAATACAAGGTACAGACATAAACCTGCTTGTGTGTATACATGTGCACACACAGGCACACACAGGAGCACACATGTATGTAGACACAGGAATGCCCACAGACACATGGACACTAACCAAATGCACAGACACAGACATATACTGGTAAGCATACGTGCACATAAACATCTTAGATATATGTTCTACTTCTTCCATTCAATATCTAGCTCCTAAAAGGAAGCAAAGACGCATGGAAAGTCACAGGAAAATACAGAGCCAGAAACCAGAGAACAGGGAGTCTGGGTAACATTTCCAAAGCAGGGCATTTTAAATCTGAGATGGTGTGAGTGTTGAGAAAGATTCCTCTCACTAAACACAGGACATCTTACAAGGAAAAAGGTGGAAGTTTTAGAATATTTACAACAGAAGCAGAAGCAGCTCCCGGAGTCCCGGAGGCGGGGGGGGGGGGGGGGGGGGGGGGGGGGGGGGGGGGGGGGGGGGGGGGGGGGGGGGGGGGACACAATGAATACAAGCCCTTGCTGCTCTTGCAGAGGACCAAAGTTTGGCTCTCAGTACTTCCACTGCCAGGTCCAGAGGATTCCGCACTCTCTATAGCCTCTGAGGGCACGGCACCTCCCACCCGCTATAAAAACAAAATAAATACAATAATCTTGGGAAGAAAAAGGCAGCACCTCTTTCTTCTTCTGTGTCCTCCAGGACCCTGCTTGGGACTTGGCCTAATGATCACCACCTTTATCTCCCCAGGGCTGCAGAAATGGGTGGAGCTGGTGAGTCCCCAGGAGGGGAAGTAGGAGCAACAAGTCCTTCAGCCTTACCAGTCTGGGAAGCTAATATTCTTCCATGGCACTCTGTAGACGACACTCCCAGTCAGTAAAATAAGCTACTGTGTTAGCATTCAGTCCTTTACACTGGCCTGCTATGAATCTAGCAGCAAGATGTCATCAGCAGCAGCCAAGATGTGACATGTTAGCTCTCTCACTATACGCATTCGCTATTTCTCTTCTCGGGCCCCACCCCCACCCCTTTCCTTCTGCTCTTGCTCATAGGCTGTCTCTGCACCTCCACCCAAATAAACCTCCCAGGTGAGCAGTTGTATGGTGTGATTTTGCGGTGCCCCTTGGCTCCAAGCCACCAAGGTCGTCTTCCTCCGCTAAACTTTTACATACTGACTTCAGTACCGACTGAGAGGCCCGTGGCTATGTGTAAGGGGTGCTGTTTTAAACAGTGTGTTCAAACTTTGTCTTTTTGTGCAGAAAGATAAACTAAGCGCCAGCAGGGGCAACGTCTTAGTAGGCTCAAAGTGTTTCCCCTGATCAAAGAGGAAAGCTTATTTTAGAGAAGGGGATATTCCTCAATAGTTTCAGCGGTATTTTATTTTTAAAGCCTGAAGACAGTTCTTGGAATATTTTGTTGTAGACAGTTGAGTCATATTTTCTTATTGCTTTCTGGAAGTTTCTGAAAGCCTTTGATTTGTATATAATGAGTATTTGTTTTGCAACACAGCAAAAGCAATTTTCTCCTTAATTATCCAGTGAAACTCGCCCCCTCCCAGGGGGCTCTTTGCTTTCCAATCTTTTCCAATCTACTGAGCTGAGCACAGTGACGTACTGGTTCCGTTCATTTAACATCGCACATTTTAAGGAATTTTCGCTTCTGAAGTGTTGTGTTTATTTGAAACTCCCTTCTGGTGGAACAACTCTAGTTTTCTGGTAATAAACAAAAACTCCTACTTTCTGCTTCAAGCCCCAAAATAGCTTAACTTCTTAGGAGCAAATTCTCACAGGAGCAGTAAGTTTGGGTACAGTTCCCTTCTCTCTCTCTCTCTCTCTCTCTCTCTCTCTCTCTCTCTCTCTCTCTCAATGTCTTTATCTTTCCCATACAATGTTAAAACATTTTGATATTTCCCCGGTATTTCCTAGCCTGGTATATATAATGAGAGAGGACAATGTGGGCCACAGACTGATTCACAGTTAAACACTAGTAGCGAAAGCAGGAAGGCCACTGGCAACAGGGATGAACAAAAGAAACAACTTCGGATGGGGACGGGAGCTGCCAGTGGCCATGGCAGGACCCGTATTCTCCAGGGTGACTCGTGAGAAACAGCTCTGAGAGATGACTTGACACTCGGCTTTGACACTCTGTCCTCTGGGAGCTCCTGGAACTAATTTATACTGTCTGAAATTGCGTTTTTTATATATGTGATGTCTACATCTCCGTTGCTCATGCACAATGTTTATATCAAGCATTCAGCACCCCCAGGCTCATTTCAAACAACGATGGAAGTTCTTATAAAGATGATCAAATGAGTTTTACTAACTTTCTGTCCTTGTGAATTTCAAGACAAAACTCTTCTCACCTGGAGACTTCTAGTTTGGTTTAAGTACTAAATTTTAACTTAGTTTTATTTAGTTACACAAATTTCAATTGTTCCCAAAGCTACTGAAATGTTGCTAACTCCTAATGCAGCTCAAATGTAGGTTTTTTTTTTTCCTCCTGCCATTTAGTGACCTGGCTTCATGCTCTGATGTCCCTTGTGAGACTCCAGAGTTAGCCCTTACTGTGTCATCGCCATGGAAATGTGATGTAGTTACCTCTTCCCCCCCCCTTCCTTTCCCACCCCCAGAGTCAGTTTTTTAAGCCTTATTCCGTCCAGGGTCACAATATTTATCTGAACAGATTGGCCTAGAGAACCTATCTCTTTTTCTCTGGAGAAAGGTTGTGCGAGTTGATGTCATTTCTTGAGATTTTTACAGGAGAAATCACTTAGATATAGAGAAAGTAGGAAAAGAGATATTAATGTAAGGAGAAACAATCACCAATTTACATTTATTTATATATCAGGGGAATCAGTAAAAAGTAACCAGGTCTTGCTTTCCATTTATGGCCTGTTGGAAGCAGCGGCAACGGCAACCCCCTACATAAAAGCAACCATTTATTTGGCCTCCCTGCAGTAGCAGGCTTTTGTGTGGCCTTCCTGAGAACAGTCTGGCTGTGCTGACCTGAGACGGCTGTTTCTACACAAAAGGTCTGAAAGGCTGTGCTCTCTTCCTTGTTGTGTGCGGCCGGGAGCTAACGACCCCGAGAAGTCCGCAGTCACTGCTGAGACTCTCTCCGTTACTGCTGCCGCTCTGCTTTAAATAGCAGTCCAGGGTAACGCTCCTCTGTGGGACTCAAGTAAATTTAATAATTTCTATTCAGACGCACGTGTGCTTTAATAATTTCTATTCAGACGCACGTGTGCGCACTCCACTGAAGCACCGCTGGAGTGATGGGTTCCAAACGGTCCAGCAACAGCACGGGCACAGCAGGGGCGATGGATGCCTGCCTCCAAGACCCACGCCTCTCTCCCCTTCTCTCTGCAAAGGGCAGGGTCCTGTGTCACCCTCAGCTGAACAGAGGCATGGCTTTAGCATCCTACAAGTGCTATCTGCTTTCGTTAGCATCGGCGATAGCTTCGCGTTCCATAAACAACACACGAATTCCAGTGGGTAGACTGGGTGTGTGTCAGCTCGCATGGTTTTTTGAGACAGAGATTCTCTGTGGCCTAGGCTGGCGCGGAACTCCCTGACTCCTCCACCTCAGTCTCTGCAGTGTTAGGATGTCAGGTGTACATCAACTTGCCCAGCACAAATGCATGTGTCTTTAGGTAGTGTATGTTAAAATCAGGGTAGGAGACATCCTGGCTGCTTTATTTAAAGATGGGAAATAAATTGCTTGAAATGGTAAATTCTTATTTCATAAGCAAAAATGAAGAGGGTTTGAATTGCTGTGCTTTAGCTTCAGCAGGAGAGAAGGTGGTTACATATGAAGTCAACAATGCATGTGTGTTAATTTAGAGGTCAAAGGTTAATGTGTGCTAACTTATAAGTCAAAGTTCTCAGTTATGATCAAGACTCTGCTGCTTGGCCAACTCTCTCACAAGTGACCAGCAAACACATACTGGTACAGAAGAAGCAATCCTTCTCTGTAAAAGGCGGGAATAATAGCCGTAGGCCCCTCTACTGCAAGAGTTCAGTAGAAACAAGCGAAACCTGCATAAGCATCCTTCCTAAACAGCTGTGCTGAGGCCAGCGCTGTGTACGAGAGCCACAGACTTTGGTGTGTTTCCAAGTGTCACATAATTGTCATACTCCCTGGAAGGGAGCTAGGTGTTTCTGCATGCAGGGCAGTGCTAACCACAAACATAAAAAGGAGTGTTACGAATCCCACAGGTTCAGTTATTAGCCAACAGTGAACTGTCAGATATAAGGTTGGAAATCCTTGGAATTATGCCTTGTTTGCTCCCACAACACAAGACAAATTTGGAGTCCACACGCTCCCATGTGATCTCTATGCACAGCTCAGACCATACTTTGATATATACTGCACTAAGCACCTTTGTCACGGGTGACTTTCAGGAAGCTTGCCAAATTCATGAGAGCCCATTCTGCTGGTCCACCCATGCCCACTATACTTGACAGAAACGTCTTTCCATTTGGATCATCATATCCAGCAGACCAGCATAAGGAAAGAGATAGTACATGTTTTCTTTCATTTGTAGCCCTTAGAATTATTTACAGTTCCATAAAACTACACACACACACACACACACACATACACACACACGCACATGCACACACAGGTTCCATAAAACCACACACGCCCACGTGGACGCGCGCACGCGCACACACACACACACACACGCACACACACACGTGCACATGCACACACAGGAACACTCTGCAACAGGAAAGCAATAGGGAAACTAGGGGAGGGAGGAGCATAGGAAGAGACAATAGGGTGGGAACAATAAATGGAGGTAGTGGTCATAGCTTGAATTTGGTCAAAGTAGATGATCTACTTGAAAGCAACTATCTGTATAAAACTCAGCATGACAAGAATGAATAAACACCAATGCATGGGGACAGGAGAGAAGAGTAGTGAACCGTTCATCTCAACACGCCTAGAAACAAGGCTTGTTTTCTTTCTTCATCCAATGAGCATTTACTGACCGTCTTAGGTGGGGTTACTACTGCTGTGTTGAAACACCATAACCAAAGCAACTTGGGGAGGAGAGGCTTTATCCAGCTTACGTGTCCCATCCACAGCACCGTCCATCATTGAAGGAAGTCAGGACAGGAACTCAAACAGGGCAGGAATTGGAGGCAGGAGCTGATGCAGAAGCCATGAGGGGTGCTGCTTACTAGCTTGCTCCTTCTGGCTTTCTCAGCCTGTTTTCTTACAGAACCCAGGACCATGAGCCCATCACGGGCTGGACCATCTCTTATCAATCACTAATTAAGAAAATGCCTTACAGGATCTTACGAAGGCATTTTCTCAATTGACTCTAGCTTGGTCTCAACTCAAGGTCGACTAGCCAGGACACTGACTGTCTTCACAATGGCCCCTTGTGGTGGAGACTGAGACAGTGGGGGAGGGTAATGCTTGGGGGTCTTTCTGCAATACTGGGGTGAGCCGAGTCACAGGAGCACACTGGTGCTGATGAACTGTGAAGAAGGTTAAGGAGGAAAATCCCGAGATGTGAGGCAGGCTCAGAACACTGACCTCTCCCGTCTCCCTGCCGGTGTCCGAGCAAGGCTTTCTCATTGTGGAGCATGAGGATTAGCACCTGGACCGATACTAATTTGGGGGCCATGGGTCTTGCTGAAATCACAGATGACAAACATGGTTTGCCAAAGGGAATGTCAGGAGGCCAGTACGAAGCATTCAAGGATCCCAGGTGCATTGACTGACAAGTCTGGGAGCAACTGAGGCCTCTGGGAAAAGCAGGCTTCAGAGACCAAGAGGACTTTCTGGGACGTGTATTATGAATCCAATGAGAGCAGGAAGCGGATTTGCACGGAGTCAGAAACACCACACCCAGGGTGCAGCACGCTAGTGCAAGTCTGTAAACCTTGTTCACACAGTGAGTTCCAGGCCAGCTAGGGCTCCGTGAGACCTGTCTCAAAAACAAATATCCAAAGAAACAAACACAAAATAGGCTGAGGTATGCGTGAAGTGGCTTTTCTTATTTCTGTGGCCAAACGTCGGACAAACGCCATTTGAGAGGTTCACTTGGCTGGTTGAGGTGCTGTCATGCTGAGGAAAGCAAGGCTCTAGGAGCATAGCGCAGCTGCTCATAGGGCACCCATCATGAGGAAGCAGAGAGAAACAAATTCAGGTGCTCAAATCAACTTCTCCTTATTCGGTCTAGGTGGCCAGCCCATGGATGGGCGCTATGCACATTCAAGATGAGTTTCCTCTGCTCTATTCAATCATTCTGGAGCATCCTCATTGTCATGCCTTGAAATGTGTTTCCATGGAGATTCTAAGTCTGGTGAAGCTGACAGTGAAGACTAACCATCACAGAGAGTGGGTGTGGAAAGCGCAGAGGGACTTGGGAAGAAGAAAGGAACTTAGAAGAAAGGGGAGACCTGGTTGGATCCTAGAGGAGGGAAGACTTTAAGCCTGGCTACATTTTTGTAAGTGAAGTGAAGGAGAAGGAGGTCTGAAGTGATACCAATTACACATGGTCCTTGTTCTCCACCGTAGTTCTCTGGACCATGACATGTTCAGGAGGCATGTTGTAAAGACAAATTGAATTCCAGTAGCTCTCTCTTGTCTGTGCTGGGCTTGAGTGTCCAAGCGTCTGGCTTCTTCCTGGGTTAGCTAAGGTACATCCACTCTGTTCATGGCTAAGACCTACTTCATGTGCTCTCTGCCCAGTTCTACCCTTCCCTCTCTTCAGAGAAGGTCACCCAGAGGAAAAGTTTCTCTCATATTATCTTACTCATCTTAAAATCCAATAAAATGTGGAAATGTGATTACTATGGAAGAAACCATTTTAACCTGCTTATGGAAAAAATCGAATAACTCAGAGAATTTCTTGGTCTGAGTCATGTTTATTAGTACAAAGTTATTCTTGATTCATAACATACGTGGAGCCATAGCACACTTAGTACTAGCAGATAAACATTAATATAATTTTATATTATTGTCTAAGAGGAAGAAAAACAGGTTATAGTAATGCACTAGGAACGTTTCCATAAATAGACGTCTCATCAACCTTTTGTGCAAACTTGAAGACGTACAACAGAAAGATAGCATTGTACAAATACTTCATATCAGAATAGTTTGATACATTTTTAATGTAACTATTGCGTTTTATAGATAAAATACTTCCAAAGGCTCATGCATTGAAGCATAAGCCCTAGGGCTAGTGCCAGTAAGTGGTGATTACATTATGAGACTGTTGGTCTTCTCAATAGATTAACTCATTGATGCATTCACAGGTTAATAGCTATTAGAAGGTGGAGCCCGTTGGAGGAAGTTACTGGGAGTATAACTTTGAAGGATATGTGTAATTCTCACCCTTTCCTAGTAAGAGACTGATGTTTTACCATTGACCTCCACTGATCACATTCTGAGGCTCTAGGAGTTCCGTATCTGTGGTTGAATACAGTACCAAGGATCCATGAATCCCAAAACATGAACTTTGCATACCTGTGCCCTTCAGCAGGTCCAGAGCAGTGCTGGAGTTGACAGATGCAGTACACATACATGAGACATTGCAGGTAAGAAGCCATCTAGACAATGAGCCCTAAAGTAGGGCATTGTGTTTCTAAGTGTATAAGAAACGAATGGAACCATCATGTCATTTGGTGTTGGGTTCAGAGAAGTTTTGTGTCATCCCTTAAGTGTTTCATTTGCCATCAAATGTGTGGAATTATTACTCTAAAGAGCAATGGAGTTAAAATTCAAAGGAATACAAGAATATTGCAGTAATACTTATTATAGCACCACACTGTGCATATATAATAGACATCAAGAGGCAACGGTGGACAAAACACATGACAGTGGGACCAGGACAGGCACTAATGCACTCTTTCAGCAGTGTCTACTGGACCGTTGTGGGCCTATAAAGATATATGGAAGACCGGGCAAAGATGCAACAGAGCACAACTTTCTCTGGGAGCTAAGGAATCCTCCCTTAAGGTTGTAGACCAGCTAGGATCTGAGGATGGAATAAAGGTAGGCTATTGGGGTCTCAAGTGTGGTCTCTGGAGCTGCTGTCCAACATTACCCAGAGCATCGTTGGAAATGGAGGCTGCTGACCCATTGAGTTTGCAAGAGATACCCAGCGCTCTCTGCGGCTGTAGCCAGGGCTGCAGGTACAGGTCTAGTCTAAGAACAGTGTGCAATCTCAGAACCTGAGCAGAGGACCAGAGCTCAAAGTTACCCTCAACTCCATAAGAGATTAGCCAGCACTTCAGCGTGGAAACCTGTCTCAAAACAATATCACTAACAAGACTAGCTGAAATAAAGCTGTAATTATTTGCTAATGAATACCTTCAACTTTCACAATCTTACTATTTTAATGACTTATTATTTTTTTGAGTCAGCATGTTGCTCTGTAGTCTTGGCTAACCTGGAACCCATTACACAGTTCACGTTGTCCTTAAACTAAAAGTGATGTTTCTGCTCCAGTGATTTGTAATTTTTTTTAGTAAATACTAGTCATTGTATTTATATAAAAGTGTTATTAATACTCTTGCTTGTCTCTGTCTAAATAATCTGTGATGTAAGCATGTGAACAGAACAGGCCTCTGCTTAGTGTCTAAGACCCTAAATAATGAGGAGAATAATACATCCCATAGGCTGGTCTGTTGACTGACTCATGTGCCTGTCTCCAATTTCCTTGAATGGTCTCTTTATTACTAAACGCTAAATTACAATGTGTCTGAAGGAGAATTAGAAAGACATTTCTTATGAGATTGAAATCATCATTTAATTTCAGCAGACCCTAGTCTGTATAATTAAAATCTAAGGTTGTTGTGAATAAGAAAGCAAAACAATCAACTGGTGCTCCCTGATTAACTTAAAGAAGGAGTTTCTGCTCTCTGATTAACTTAAAGAAGGGGGTGCTACTCTCTGATAAACTTAAAGAAGAAGGGAGGTTCTGCTCTCTGATAAGCTTAAAGAAGGGGGTACTGCTCTCCAATTAACTCAGAGAATTGGGGTGCAACATTTCACTCACAGAAATGTACACACACACACACACACACACACACACACACACACATACACACACCACTGAAACAAAAACACTGACTCCTGCCACCATAAGATAACCCAGTAACTTAGTGAAAATGTGAAAGTTTTTGTTTGTTCCCTTAAGATTCAGGATTATGCCAACTCCATCTCTTCCTTGGAATTTGGGCTAGTTATCTGTAGTGGAAAGGGTTTTTTTTTTTTCTCTAATTCTGATGTGGGGTTAGTGAAAAACTCTCAACAGAGGAATCTAAGATGACTGAAAGACACTTAAGAAATGTTCAACATCCTTAGCCATCAGAGAAATGCAAATCAAAACAACTCTGAGTTTCCATCTTACACCTGTAAGAATGGCCAAGTTCAAAAACACTGATGACAACTTATGCTGGAGAGGTTATAGGGGAAAGGGAACACTTCTGCATTGCTGGTGGGAGTGCAAACTGGTACAGCCCCTTTGGATATCAGTATGTCAATTTCTCAGAAAATTAGAAAACAACCTTCCTCAAGACCCAGCAATACTACTTTGGGGTATATATCCAAAGGATGCTCAATCGTGCCATAAGGACATATGCTCAACTATGTTCATAACAGCATTGTTTGTCATAGCCAGAACCTGGAAACAACCTAAATGCCCCTCGACCAAAGAATGGATAAGGAAAATATGGTACATTTACACAATGGAGTACTAAACAGCAGGAAAAAATAATGACACCTTGAAATTTGCAGGCAAATGGATGGATCTAGAAAACATCATATTGAGTGGGGTAACCCAGACCCAGAAAGACAATTACCACATGTACTCACTCATAAGTGGTTTTTAAACATAAAGTAAAGAAAACCAGCCTACAAACCACAATCCCAGAGGACTTAGACAACAATGAGGACCCTAAGAGAGACTTACATAGATCTAGTCTACATGGGAAGCAGAAAAATGCAAGATCTCCTGAGTAAATTGGAAGCATGGGGACTATGAGAGAGGGTTGAAGGGGAGGTGAGAGGAAGAGAGAGGACCAGAGAAAAATGTATAGCTCAATAAAATCAATTTTAAAAAATGAAAAAAAAAAGAGTCACATGAGTAAGGTGTTCAGTCACAAAGACAAGCTACAAGTGGCAAAAACATGTTTCTCCATAGAGGCACATGAATAATAATAGTCAGCTGAAATTAATTATCTAATGTATACGCTCTCTATCTGCCACACCTGGGAGTGGCACAAAAACACAACCCCAGAACAATTCGGTTTTTCTGGAGGAACTGAGGTCACAGGACTCATGTCTTGTTTTCTTGGAGTTTTCTCACAAGTACTCAGAATTCCCCTGACGTTACTCCATTCTTGGATTGTGTTTCAGTCATCTGAAAGGAGAGAACTTCAGTTGAGAAAAATGTCTCCATAAGATTGGAGGGGGAGGGCATAGCCCATTGTGGGTGGTGCCATCCCTAGGCTGGTGGTCCTGGGTTTTATAAGAAAACAGGTTGAGCAAACCAGGGGAAGCAAGCAGGTAAGCAGCTTCATCTACAGCCCAACCTCGGCTCCTGCCTTCAGGTTGGAGTTCCTGTACTGAACACTGATATGAAAGTATAAGCCAAACAAACCCTTTCCTCCCATGTTGCTCTGGTCATGGTGTTTCATTGCAGCAATAGTAACCTAAGATGGTCAGTGTAGCTATGTAACAAAATACAAAAGATTGGAGCTAAATAGTCAGCATTCATTAGCTCATGCTGCACAGTCAGGCTCTGCTCCCAGACTGCAGAAGGATGCCTTCTTGTAGGGGTGGAGAGAGAGAGGGAGACAGGGAACTTCCACTCATCCTATAGACTAGACCCTAATTAGTGTTATTTCCTTCATCATAATTCCTTTCTAAAGCCCTCTTTCCCAGTGCAGCTACATCTGGTATTACAGATCTGAAAAGTGGATATAGTTGTGGGGTGCAAGTTGAGACCACAACGTGTATTGTGATCTCAGGTTAGTCAGTGTTTCTGAGTCTATCTTCTTGGAAGGTGCTGTGGGATAGTCCTCTTGTACACTGTCAAGATGTGTCATTCAAATTGATTGACCAGTAGCCAGACAGGAAGTACCAGTAGGGTGACAAAACTAAGGATGATGGGAAAGAGAAGGGTGGAGTTAGAGGAGTCACCAGACAGACACAGAAGGAGATGAATGTACCATGCTAATAAAGGTAATGCCACAAGGGTAGAGCGTAAATAAGGAATACAGATTAGCTTAAAATGTAAGAGTTACCTAGTAACAAGCTTGAGCTATCAGCTGAGTATTTAAAATTCACATTAAGCCTCCTAGTCAATTATTTGGGAAGTGGTTGCTGGGTATTTGGTAACAGGCAGGTGAGAGAGAAACGTCTGATTACAGGAGGGTGATACCATGAGGATAGGCTGAACAAAACCCCCTCACAGTGTGCTTAGAAACATAAGAGGAGAAGCCATGTGTGAGCGGAAGGAGCTGGTGATGCAGGATCCTCGCTTAGGCTCAGTTCATGGTTTCCCAGTGGCAGAGTGGGACAGCAGAGGAGTCAAATCTTCCTGGATGCCCTACCCCATGGTTCCACAGATCTTCTGTGAGCTCAGGTCTCCCCAGGTCCCATGCTCTCCACTGACTGAGGATGAAATCTCTCCACTTTCCTCAAGTCATTGTACTAAAAGTTGGACTTTAGGTCATTTATTTTCTCACAAGATGGACAGTTAGCTTTCTTCTCTAGCTTCTCAAGAACCAACACACTGGACTTGAAATATTAAGTTTCAGGATCTGTTGGTGTAGTTCAGGCAATACTGAAGCCAAGCATTTTTGCAAGATCACTGTTTGGCAATGCCTGTGTGTATGAGAGAGATGTACTTGGGGGTTTTTACCCATGTCAAGGGACAAGTAAGGACTACAAGACCACAGAGAGCAGCAGGGACACTAATTCAGGTGAAGTCATAACTTCTGCTCAATTTCTTATAAACCTGAGAGGAAACAGTCTTTAGCTCTCTGGTGGTGGAATCCATTAAATGGCCATAAAAATAGCTGTGCCCAAGAACCAGGCCCGTCAACCCAAAAACTGATGGAAGACCCACATCTAGCTGTTCACAAGAGCTAAACTAGTAAATATGCCTGAGACCACCAAGTGTGTTGGCTTTGGCACTGAGAATGTCCTTGGTCAGATCAACTGTTTCAAAATAAGAGATTCTCTGTAAAGGGAGCTGGGCCTACATACAGATAACTAATCCTCCTTTTTCCCATGAGGAGTGATTCAACGTGAAGCTCATGGAACAGACTTTTTCCTGCTTAGTGTTTATTCATGTATGCAAAGGTGTATTTGAAAGAGATACAGTATGAAGGAAACATTCTAAATTTTTCTAGTGGGTGAAAAACTGTTAAAATGGTTAATTTCTCATACAAATTAGCAGCTGGACATGAAATAAAGTATACAATACACACACCTAAGATGAGCAATGTTAGCAAGAACCTGTGAACAAAGGATGGAATGGAAGAGACATGATTTAAGCATGATTTGGGAGCTGGCAGACGTCAGCAGGGCAGGGAATGAGCCTGGGTAGTGTTTAATTGATGGACAATTATCTTCTATTTATTTCATGCACAGAGTAAGCTTGGACCTAAAGGGAACCCATACATCCGTGGCTAGCACCTGTGAAAATGACTCTTCTGTGAACTTCACTTTCAGGAAGGAGGCTCTGTGGAGTGGGCATGACCTGGAATGCATTAAAGATTCAGACAAGGTCAGAGGGGACACTTGTTCACAGTGGAGGGCTTGACTCGGGTAGAAAACAGCAGTCTCTGGAGCACGAAGCTGTGTGTACGAGGGAAAGCATTCTTTCCATGGAATTTCTAACTCCTTATTAATACTTGAACGCAACTCCACAGGCAGGGAGGCTAAAGTGTTTGTCTTCTCTTTAATTTAATAATCCTCCGGGGGCTGAACAAGTGCTTGAAACTTTATTATGACAGTCATATATCTGCTCATTTTAAACATAAGTGATTAAAGTTGAGATGCTTCCCCCATGGTATGTAATTAATTTTACGAGTGTGTGTGTGCGTGTGTTTTAGATATCGTCTTGGTTCTTGTTCTGTTGCTATGATAAAATGCTCAGAACAAACAGCTTAAGGCAGAGAGGGTTTATTCTGGCTTACATTTTAGGGGCACAGCCCTTCCCGTCGGGGAGGTGAAGCAGATAAACACACCACATCCATAATCAAGAGTGAAGAACCAATCGTCTTGCTCTGTGTCTTCTCTCTTCATCTTGTCTCAGGCCTCAAGTTCCAGGGGTCATTTTTCATAGACAGAGTTCTAATGTGACCCCAAGTTCTAAGGTGAACACACTGCGTGGTACCTTCCCTGAGTGGGCTCTGAGATAGCGGGCAATGTGATCCCTCAGCATCGTCAGCCCACATGAGACTTTCCTCCCAGGCTAGAGCCAGAATCCTCCTGCTGGGCTTGAAAAACAAGCAACTGCACTGAGACTTGCAGTGGAGGGCCCTGCTCTAGGCACCTTGTAGTTGAAGGAGGCCCCATCCAGGAGCTATTGGAAAGTCAGTCCAATAGGCTTGAGTTGGATGAGAAGCCAGGGATGGAGCTGCAATGGACCACTAGAAAAAAAAAATCTCAGTTTCATTTTTTTCTCCACTGAAGAATCCAGGTTAATTGCTTATCCAGACAGATACCTGCCCCAGCCACGAGGATTCCCGCTATGAGCTGCTGAATCATCCATTCTTCACCAAGGGCACTATTGGAATAAGCAGTAAAGTTAATTTTTGATTTGAAAAAATCTAGAATGACCTGGGAGGCACGCTTCTGGGCATGTTTATTACATTGACTGCTGTGGGAAGCCCCATCTCATTTATGAGTGGGATCATTGCCTGGGCAAGGAGGGGTCCAGGACTGCAGCATTCAGTCGCCTATCCGACTTGTTGGCTACAGATGGGATGGGATGGGACTAGCTCCTGTTGTTGTGAGCCGATCCCCCCACATGGTGTGCCATAACTGTGAGCTGTGAAAAAAAAAAAAAAACCCAAACCCTTTCCCTCCCATAAACTTCTTGCATCTAGGTATTTTTTTTTATCAGAGTAATAGGAAGGAAACTAAGGCAGTGTTCATGTGTCCGAGAATGACAACATCCAGGCTCCTCTACGGCTTGGTTTATGTGTCGATGGGAGACTGAGTTCGGGCTCATGGAATTGAAAACAGCCCTTGGCATTTTCTCCACTGCCCATGGATGAGATAGAATGCAGGTGAAGCTCCTTGAGGAGACTCCATATTTCCAAGGAGTCATGGGCCTGAAGGATTACTTTGTTTAGAGACTCTGAGCTCCATCCCAGAGTTATGTGGTTAGACAAAACAGATATTGTCACAAAGACTCACTGGACAGAGGGGTTCATCAATAGAACACTGGCTGCTTAGCCTAACAAATTCAAACCCTCAGGACATGTAGTTTTGTTAAACAGTTGATCAACTGCTCTTAGAAGTTTATGCCTCCCTCATCAGTCTTCAAATTAAGTTTTAAATTAATTAAAGGACAGTGTTTGGGTCCAAAACCTTGTCAGTTAGTCTATGCTGTTTAATCATAGTTGTCGAATGAACTAGATGTAATTTTCTAAGAGGCATGTCTCTAGAGGCCAGAAGTGCTCTCTCTGCCATTCAAGGCCTGGAAGGCTGTTCTGATCGGCTCAAGGACATTTCTAGGACCAAGTGTGATTCAGTAGGTTAAAATCCCTGGCAGCAGCCTGGCTATATAGAGGTCACAGGGAAAGACAGGGCTGCTCCTTTGCCTGTCTGCCTCTGCACCTGGCTGGACACATGGTCATCTGTGGATTCTCTCTCTCATCTGACTCACAGTACACATTTCCCTGCCTCTTAAAACATGGCCCAAAACACACTGGTAGGACAGATTTTCTAAAGAAAAACAGAAGTTCACCTGTTTTCTTTTCTGTGATTCCATGAGCTCTCGATCGACTCTCAAGCTGCTTGGAAGAATTCTCAGCTCTGTCTATGGTGACTTGTTGTTTGGAGGCACTCGCCCTTCTGCTTTTCAGTGTGAGGGCTAACATCCTCCTGCAGATGGGGTTATCTTTATTGTCACACGTGAGGCTGAAGTAGCCACATGAACCTCTGTTGAGTCATTCAGCCACGCCAGATGCATAAGAGGTCTGCATCTGAGGCTGGGGCAGTTCTGCTTTGGTTCTAGGATATTTCTGGTGTTGTGTGTGATTCAGACGTCTAAAATAACCAGGGTACAGGTAGTTTGAAGAGCAGCACTCATTTTAGTACAGCCCTTTGCCATTCTCTTCTCGAGACTGCTTCATTTCTGCAATGGACGGCTCCTTTCAGTACCAGCTGGAGTCCTCTGGCCTTCATACTGGGTCAATAGACAGATCAAGACTGTAGTTCTGTGACAAGGGAAGAGTTGAGGCATTACTGTAAGACCTTGTGGCTCAAGTGCCTGTTAGAGTCCTATGAAAGGGGATGTTCTAAACTATGATGACAGTAGAATCATTTTGTCAGAATCAGGGGACCGGGTGACTTAAGACTTTTCCCCTTTGAATAATGAGGATCTGAGGAAGTACGGACCTGAGCTGAATATTAAAAACACCCACTGCCAGATAGAAAACTAACGAGGAAAAGAAAGAAATAATTCTCTCCTCGTTCTTCCTGTTCTCTTCCTCCTTCTCCTCCTTCTCTCTAATATTTTGAATCTACCCAAGTGTAGTGGCATTTCCATTGTTTTTAATAATTAAAGCTTGCCTGAAGATCTGAGAGTAAAAGAACCCCACTGGTCAGTCTCACAGACTAGGTAATTACCACTACACACACCTGTAATCCCAGTAGCCACTCTAGTTTGCCATAGAAACCGGGCAGTTCATGACTTTAATTACAGTGGTGCATGCCTTTAATTCCAGCCCTAGAGAGGATTATAAAATGGGAGGAAATAGCTCTCAAATACAGTCTCATTCTGAGATTCGTGGAGGCAGGATCGCCATTTCAGACTGAGGTACAGGTAAGAATCAGTGGCTGGATGCTTTGCTTTTCGGATCTTCAGGTTGAACCCAAATTTCTTTCTCTGAGTTTTTATCGACCATGTTTCACCTAGCTAGTGTTGAGCCCTCAGAACTGTCAGCTTTTATTAGTGAACAAGGTGCCCCTGGGACTGTCTGTCAGCTCTGCCATGTGGAAAAGAGGCAGAAATCTTCTGTTAAGACTCACCAGGGTTTTCTGGTATCCAGGAGGGATCCTGTCTCCGAAGTAGGACAATATCCTATATCACAGAATTCTCCCGAGAAGTTAATTAAGACTGTGAGCAGCAGAACATTACTGGGCTTGGGTTTTCTCTAAACTTTGTAAAGCCCTAAGAGGTCCAACCCAAATGCAGAGGTGAATGGTGTTTTTATATCATTCTACAAGCATGAGGCTTCTCCTAACATGTGTACAGAGAGACTAACAGTAGTGAAGGCTATTAGAAGCCCCCATCCCTCCACATAAAATCACTGTGTGTAGCACTGACCCTACAGAGGCTGTGCCACCCATGGAATTGAACTGAAATCCAAATACTGAGGAATGACTAAACTGGGTTTGTCTTTAGTAGTGTAACCTGGCAGGACTAAAAAAAGGGGGGGGGGACAACTAAAATGAGGGGCATAAACAAAATGTGATTAATCCAGAAGCTAAATGTGAGTTCCTTAGGAATTGTTTATGAGGGGTATTAAAAGTGCATCTGTGGGTACAGAAGCCCGGAGGACACTCAACAGGATCCTTTAGGAGAACATACCTCTGATATGAGAGAAAACACCAACAACTGAAAGCAATCCAAGGCACTAATTCCTCTCTCAATTGCAGTGGGTCCTGTGATCTTCCAGAATCAGTTTCCCTGTGCAGACAGCAGGCATCAGACAGGAATGAGCACAAGTGCAGGTCACTGTGTTCTCAATACCAAGATGCTCAGAGAAGCAGACAGGCAAGGTCTGCTTCAGGTGTCATGGGAGGAGAACATAGGCTTGTGGGACTGAGAGCTGCCCAGACTGAACACTGACATTTACACGTGTGTCAGTGAGTTTACCATGTGCCAGCCGTGACTGCTCCCCACAAGGTTCCACCCGAGCTGGGTGCTCATGGTTAGAAGTGAGTCTGTCACAAGCCTACTGTGGCTGTCCCCTGATGAACCCTGCTTTGAATTTCCAGGGAAGGGGAGCTGAGATAATAGAAATCTCAGAATGCCTGTACCCATCCTCACTTGGGAGTGAGATTCATCCCAGAAAGGGAGGGGGGATAGAAACAAATTCTTCCCTACTAGTTACTGGAGAATAGGAAAAGAAGGCTGCGTGTCCCAGCAGGGAGTGGACGGAGAAGATGAGAGATGGCGGTAAAATCTCTATTGCCTCTGATGCACTGGTCTATGCTGTGGGACAATGGCTTTACCCTGTAAAGATTTGTTTCTTGTACTTGTTTATTAAAATGTGGTTGGGACAATAGCCAGGCAGGAAGTATAGGCGGGGTGACCAGGCAGGAAGTAGAGGCGGGGCAAGAAGAGAATTCTGGGAAGAGGAAAGAGTCTGCAGTTGTCACCCTGACAGAGAGGAAGCAAGATGAGAATGCCTCGCTGAGAACAGGTACCAAGTCACGTGGCTAACAAAGAAAAGAATTATGGGTGAAGATGTAGGATGTAAGAGTTAATAAGAAGCCCCAGCTACTAGGCCAACCAGTTTATAATTAATGTAGAGCTCTGTGTATTTTTTTGGCACTGAACATCTGTCAACAGGTCTATTATTCGTATTTTGATAAATAAATCTTGCTTGAAGATCAGAAGGGCAAAGCTATGATAGAGGTCAGGCAGTGGCGGTACACACCTTTAATCCCGGGATTTTGGGTATAGAGGCAAAAGGATCTTTGTGAGTTCAAGGCCAGACAAGATCATTGTAGAAATAGATCCAGGTGGTGGTGGCTCACACCTTTAATCCCAGTACTATGAAGTCTTACGCCTTTAATTCCATCCCTAGAGGGGATATAAACTGAGAGGAGAGAGAGAGTCTTAGTCTGCTTAGTCTGCGGTCGCCCAGCTTTGGTAAGACTTTAGTGGGTGACTGCTTTGCTTTTCTGGTTTTCAGGCTGAACCCCAATTTCTGTCTCTGGGTTTTTATTATTCGTGCTACACTCTGACCTGTCTGTGTCTTCAGCTGCAGCCCAGTATTTTCAAGCCTGAGTAAAAGCCATCCCAGACCATTCATGCTGAGGGCATTTTTCTTTTCTACTGCTGGCTTTTCCTGGAGCAGGGCACATCGTCCAGGCAAGGCAGGGTAGACAGGCTGCATCTGCTTGCTGTTTGCTGCCTGGTGAGTCTTGGTCAGTCTAGCTTAGTGCAATTTATTCTTCTCAGAATCTGTAGGAGTGTTCTGTGAGTTCTCCTGGAGCTAAAATCCAAGTGTTGGCAAGCTGGCCTCTGTTGTTAATATCACTTCTGTGCTCATTCTGTTCTGAGGCAAAAGTCAATTCCTACATTGTGGAGCTAAGATCCCTCGCTGGCTGAGAGCCTAGGGCTCCTTCAATCCTCCAAGCTTCCAGTTTCCAATGAGACTGGCAAAGGTGCAGTTGTGCCTGGACTGTAGACCTTACTTCTGGTCTGGAAACAGGCTTTGAGGGCTCCTGGGAGGCTATGGAGTGTCCAGACAGATGGTGAGTGCCTACCTTCCCAGCTTCAGAGGGCAGCTCTGCCTGACCTGCTGCAGCATCAGAGACCTCAGCAGCCTTCAGGCTGAGTCACGCCCTTGGCGATTCCAGTCGCCCTGAGGATGATCTTCCTCCTGTCACGTGGCACTCCTGTCTTCCTCTTTCTGCACCTTCTGATAAACCGCACATAAGCAAACATAAATGAAAGTCAGGGGCTCAGTTCCACTGCGGAGATGTAGGGAGGGCCTCCCACACCCATTTCCCTGAACTTGTACTATAGGAAGCACGAAGTCATTTCATTGCCATATCTTCTGGGTGCAAGCAAACGTTTCCAAAGACACCCGTGGTTAACTCCTGGACTCAGAGTCAACATCAAGCATGGCGACACTCCGTCTCTGTGGGAGGTTGGAACCTGACTCCAGGGAGGGCTGGCCCCAAGTTGCAAGATGACTTTATCTCATAAAGACATGAACAACCCGCTTCTATGGATCAAACCAGTTAGTGGCCACAATGGCATTTCAGTCTTAGCTAATTCTAAGCTGTGTGATGGGTACAGTTGGTGCCATCTCTGGTCCTTTGCTTTGAGAACTGGCTACTGCTTGTAGCACGTGCACAGTTGAAGTAGAGGCTGTACTGCTCACCATCACAGAAGGGCAAGATTCTTTGCTGGCTCTGCAACCTTTCTGTGGGTTCCCTGTGAAGCACAGCAAATGTTATTTCCACACTTACTCAATAGCATAAAATGACTTCTTTTCTGCTGCCATGGAAATGATTCTGGGTAAGGGAGAATACTTGTGCTTCTGATGATATATTATTTTCTCTTCAACGTTTATTAATCTGTCTGTGTGTACATGTGTGCTTATGGATGCAGAGGTCAGCAGACAGTTTGTGTGAGTCTGGTCTCCCCTTCTAGCATGTGTAGCCCACGAAGTGAACTCGGGTCATCAGGCTTAGCGAGAAGCCATATTATTTATGAGACATCTTGCTGGTCTTCTCATCATATTTTCAAGCAATACCTGTACTAGTTTGTCATTGTTCTGCTTTGGAAGAATCACGCAGAGGCACCTCGAGATGTTGCTGAGCTGTGCACACACAGGGAGTGTAGACTCACTCAACAACCCCTGCCAGAACATCCACTGTCTGCATCTAACATGATGTGGGGCTCATGGTGGAGCTGCACAAAGCTCCCTTCCTATAGCTGGGGAGGTGGACTTGATTCTTGACACAATGCGCCTTCATGGAGATGAGCCAAAGGCGTTTTATACCACTTCACTCTTCCGCTCGCTTCCCTGGCTAGCACAGCTGTAGCCATGGATGGCTCTATCCCGGGTGCTGCTCACACAGTGTAAAGCTACTCAATCCCTCATACTGCCCCGTGAGCCTCTCTAAGTCCATTCCCAGCATTTTTATTCTGACGCCTTGTGTATTCATTCACTCGCTGCCAGCTAAGCTCCCCATGACAGTGGCACCCGTTTCCGAAGGTCTGCCATCCTCAATGCTTATTCAACACACAACACTTATTCAACACACGCAGAATGAAGAAAGTGGGGAGAATGAACTGAGAGGGGTAGGAGCCTCTGAGGGAGGCTTGTGGCCGTTTTTCTGGCATGTGCTGGTGACAGGCGTCAGGGAATAACAGCTGCAATACAAGGGGGAGGATTTTCTGAGTCCCCCGTCCTGCCCCGCCCCACCGCTGGTATGACTCACCCTCTCCATGGAAACCACGTATTCATTGAAAACTAGAAGGCTGCCCCCCTACCCCGTGCACAAGAAGAACATAATGAGAGAGGGGAATTCTTTGTCACGCTAGTGTTTTATAAGCCTTTCTGAGTTGGACTTGGGAAGCTGGGGACCCTGCTTGTAAAGACAATCGCGCGAAGCTGCGCACTTTTGTGCCATTTTGGATCGTCTGCTCCCCGTTCGCATTATGCGATTCTTTGAGAGCAGAATAATAAACTAAGGCGTTATTCAGTACTTGCATAAAATTTTCGTAGTTTGGTAATTGCATGAAATTTTCATAATGATCCCTTTCTTTTAAAATAAGCTGCACTTGATTTTCATCTTGGGAAAATTCTGTGGAACTCAGTATGTGTTGCTTTGTAAAATGTGTGCTCTTCACAGCATGCCTTAGGTTTTAGTACTGAGTTGCGGTTTCAAAATGATTGAATCACTAACTCCTGCTAATCTGATGACGTTTTATAACACACTCAATTATATTTCAAGTATTAAATGCCTCTAAGCCCATTGAGATGGCAAATATGATTTTAAACCTTGCTGTGATCAGGGTCTCATACCATGCTTGTTCACCTTCATTGTCAATTTGACTGGATTTTGAGATCACCTAGCACATGCAGCTCCGGATATGTCTCTGAGGGCGACTCCAGAGACATTTTATGGAGGATGGAGAACCCATCCTGATGTGGTTCCTAAGAACTGCAGATGCAGTGGGTTAAGAGACAGGAAAAAGAACCCACACTTGGGAGACTTACCTTTTTGCCCTCATTTTTCAATAGGTTGCTTGAGAAGTTTATAGAATGGATTTTGGTTATATTCATCAGCCTCTTCCAGCTCCTCTCAGATCTACCTTCCCTTCCCTAACCACCCAACTTTGTAACTCTCTCTCCCCCTCTCTCTTCCTCTCCTTATACATATTTAAGACCCATCCATTACAGCTTATGCTTCCCATATTCTTTGGGCTGTGTGGTCAACCTACTAAGGGCCACGACCTTAAAAGCACTGATTCCTCCTCTTCCTGCAGCTACCAGTTGCCACGCTCTTCTTAGGAAGGGATGGGACCTTGTGACCACCTCCCGTCTCTGTTCTGGGACTCTGTCGGGCTTGAGCAGAGCTGTCCATGCTGTCACAGCTGCTGTGAGTTTGGGCACTAATGACTTGGGAGTAACCAACTGTTCTCTCACGGGACTCAAATCCCACTCCACAAGTTGGAACCCATTCTAGACACCACTATCTGGGACCAAGAATCTCTAGTGAGATAGGTCATGGACCCAAGGAGGAGACCTACTACTAGTAGGTATTTTTTTAAACTAAGGCTTGCAGTCTGCTGGCTTTCACAGAGAGGCACAGCCATCTTACCAGGAGGCCATCTGCCTTTACTCTGGAGGTGAGGCTGCCTATGTTTTCCAGGGCTGTGGAAGGTTGTTAATATTCCTTTTGAGATAGTCATTACTGAACGAAGGGGGTCATGTCATCCTAGAATCAAAGAAGTGTGAGCCCCAAAGATCCACTCAGGGCTGTGGCTTCCTCTAATATAGCATCATTTAAAGTAAAACATTCCGATTTCACCATGGCCTCCACAGTTCTTCCCTGGGCCTGGGTTGTGTCCCTGAATAATCATGTGTGGTCATCATACATCTTGTCACATGATATGAGCCATTCACTTGCACTGAACATAAAATATATTTTATTTTGTGCATGTCCATGCATGCAGACTTGGCTTCTATGAGTTTGTTTATGTGATGTTTTGTCGTGGTAGGCTGCTGAGGAGGGGCAGTTAGTTCTCTTCAGGAGTGTGGCACCTGAAAAGCCATCCATGTTCCGGTAGATGGTCCCACACCCATGCACGTGGAAGCAGTGGAGAGGACTCTGTGGGTTTGAAAACGAGAGATAGAGATGGACAGAGAGCTCATGAAGTTAGGGGAAAATGTGGTGGTGGAATAAAGACATAATTTGGAGGGGATGGAATGGGGGTGGATTTGATAAGAACATATTATATGCATGTATGAAGTTCTCAATCAAAACCATGGAAAAGATATTGAATTCAAAATATATTTGTTGGTGCTGGAGAGACGATCAGCAGTTAAGGACACACGTCGCTCTCATGAAGATTCCTGTCTTGGGTGTGTAACCACACCCACTTTATGCGGTGCTAGGAATAGGACCCAGGGCTTTGTGTGTGCTGGACAAGTGCTCTACCAGCTGAGCGAGCAGCCGGTATAACATGAATTTTGACTCCTGGGCAATTTATGTTAGATATAAAATTCTGTTTGTTCAACTGTAAAAATCTTATGTGATAGTTTTCTTTAGAGTACAGTGTGTTCTTATCTTTTATCTGTTTTTACCTTTAATACCCAAAATAAAATGGTAAGATTAAAACAAAAGATTCCTGGCTTGGTTCCCAGAACCCACAGAGTGGCTCCCAACCACCCAACCACCCATAACTCCGGTTCCATGGGATCTAGTGCCTTCTCAGACCTCCTTGAGCGCCAGGCACACATGGTGCACATACACACACAGAGGCAAAACGGTCATACACATAAATTTACAAAGAAATAAAAAATGTATTTGTTGAAGAAGCCAAAGATTTGGCAAAGTGCTGAGATTTCTAGAGGCTTTTGGCTACATTCAGGTCTAGCAAGTACACCTAGGGGCTCTTTTCATTTTAAACTTTTGATTGTGTATATTAGCTGTGTAAAGAGTGTGTCTCCTGATGGCATCTTCATAATGTATATATTGTACTTGGATAAGTTACAGTTCCCACCATCTCTCCCCCCATTTGTTCTCTCTCACTTCCCAAATATGCCTTTTCTACTTTAACATCTTTTGAAAAGACATTTAGTAAGAGCCCGAGGGATGGCTCAGATGTTAAGTGCACTGGTTGTCCTTCCAGAAGATCAGGGTTTGAGCCCCAGCACTGACATGGTGACTAACAGCCACCTCTAATTCCATTCCCAAGCCACCCAGCATCTTTTCCAGGCACTGCACAGATGTGGTGCACACACATACTTGGAGGCAAAGCACCCATATACATAGAATAATTTTTAAAAAGTTATGTAAGTGAAAATGCATTATTTGTTTTTCTGAATCCTACTTCACTTCCTGTGATTATCTCTGGTTGAATTCATTTTTTTTGTAAATAACAAGATTTTATTTTCCTTTATGGATGAATGCTATCCGTGTGTGGGGCTGGGGCACAGTTGCATGGCACACAGCAAGCGTGGAAGTCAGAGAGGTCCACTTATGGAAGCTAGTTCTCTTTTTCCACCTTGTGGGTTCCAGGGGTCAGACTCAGGTCTCAGAGCTTGGCAGCAAGTGCCTTTACCTACTGAGCCATCTTGACAGCCATGTGTGTATCTTTTACTCGCTGCTCCATTTATGGACACCTAGGCTGGTCAGTTACTGACCACTGCGTGTATTGTTGCGATGGCCGTGGGTCTGTGGGTGTCTCTGTGGTGTGCTCCCTTCACATCCCTTGGGTACCTTCACAGGAAACATCAAACTGGATCAGATTGTAGTTTTAGGGAATTCCAACTTATTTGCATGTGGCTGACCTAATTTGCGCCCCCACAAACAGCTTTTATTTCTCCTTCAAATGTGTCCGAGAATTTTATAGTCTTGGTCAGCTGTGTTTTTGTTTCAGCATTTGAAATACCTTGTCTCTGTCCTACTGGCCTTCAGTATTTCTGCTGAGCCGTCTGCTATCTCTTTCCAGGGTCTCTGTGGGAGCCACTTGACACTTAGCTCTCCCAGCTTTCCGAATTCTTTGCTGTGGTGGTTTGAATGAGAATGGCCCTCGCAGGCTCATATATTTGAACACTTGATCCTCAGTTTGTGCCTTTTGGGGGGTCTTAGGAAGTGTGGCCTGTTGGAAAAGGTATGTCACTGAGGTGGACTCTAAGGTTTCCCAAGTACACACTATTCCCAGTTAGCTCTCTCTCTGCCTTGTATTTGTGGATAAGATATAAACTCTCAGGTACTGTAAATGTACGGAGCTTACAGAGAGCAATAAAACACTATTTTAAAGAATTTTTTGAAATTCCACAAAGAAAAACAGAAAAGAAAGCAGGGGACTATCAGAAGTCAAGAAATAATTGTCACCACGGCTAAAAAAGAGGGACAGAAAGACAATGAGGGTAAAGTAGAAAACAGACCCATACTCCAATCTTGGCTCGCCGTGGGCAACTGGGAGAGTTTACAAATTTGGTTAGATTTTATTGCTATAATTATCCCTCCACCATCACCTCTTTCCAACTTCCTCTGGTCCTCTTAATCTTTTCTCAACTTTATTTGTATTATTATGTCTCTTTGTATTTTGTTATGAATAATCCCCTGAGTTTTCCTATGCAGAAGAACTCCATATGTAAATGGGTGTGAAGTTATTCACTGTGGCTATGAACAACCTACCATCATGGCCATACCCCTAAGGGAAAGTAACTCTTTATTCCCTTGGTGGCCATCAATTACCAAGAGCTGCTCAGCTAAAGGTGGGTCTGTGGGCCTTCACTGTCCACTGGAATTTGGACTGGCTTGATCTCGCACAGCCTTTGTGAAGTTAGACACAGCCACTGTGCATGGGTGCATCCATGAGTCGTCACGGTGCCTCTCAGGATGCTTTAGCTGTCACATCGCTTCAGACCTATCTTTGGTGACGTTCCCTGAGCCCTGGGTGCTGTGGGCCCTTGATGCGGATGACCCACCCACAGCTGAGCACTCAGAGGTCCTCATACTCAGCACTTTGAAAGCTTTTGAGCTCTGCACTAAACACTGCCCACTGCAAGAAGAAGCAGCTCTGGCCAAAGCTGAGAGCAGCACAGACCCACAAATATAAATATCTGGAATGCTGCTTGACAACATGTCTAGTTAGCAAAACAATGGTGGGATCTTCTTCTACCTATGAGCTCCCCAGTCAGAGGCTTTGACCAGGTGCCAGGAGTAAAATTATTTTGTGGAATTTCCTTCCATGGGGTGAAATTACTTCCATGGAGTGTGTGTGAGTGTGTATGAGTGTGTGTGTGTGTGTGTGTGTGTAACAGTAG
Organism: Alexandromys fortis; assembly: GCF_014885135.2. Taxonomy (NCBI): domain Eukaryota; kingdom Metazoa; phylum Chordata; class Mammalia; order Rodentia; family Cricetidae; genus Alexandromys; species Alexandromys fortis. The sequence continues at coordinate 1,921,372 of NW_026068035.1, forward strand.
TAAGACCAGTGAGTGGATTCATCATTTCAATTTTTATTTCTCATGTGGAAAACCAAATAATGGGAAATCAGTACAGTCAATCTGGCACCTATTATTAATCCATCTTTGACCTTAGGGTGGGGAAAACATGTCCTGGTCATCATACAATGGGTAGAGTTCTTCAAGGTATCATGGATCCAAGAATATAGACAAAAAGAACCATAGTGCAGGTCAGGTGGTTTAAGATGCCCATAAAGCCTTCAAGGAAGAGCCAACAGGGCTATGTCTCTGGAACCTCTGTGTAGACTGTGCTCACCATGGACCGTCACAACACAGAATCCTGGGCTCAGCTTCAGCACCACTTTTTGTCTGCACATGGAGTTCACAAAAGCCAGGGCAGGCCCTTGACCTTATGTTTAGATGGAGAAGGAAGTTAGCCAGCAGTGGAGCTTACACACAAATCACACCGAGAGGAGCCTACTGCCGGCTAACTGTGGTATAAAATAGTTCCTGCGTGGGCTTCAGTATTTCTCCGCACTTTCATTCTGTATTTTTACTGTAATGACTGTAGAATTTTTGGGACAATTTAATGCACACAGATGCTGCCATCAACCATCCAGAAGGGGGATTTTACTCTAAGAATGTGGAAAGAGCCATGTTGTCATAAAGTGTGTTCTTCTTTGGATCCACCCCCTCTTTTTATGATCTGTCCAACATCATATTCCTGCACCTTCATGGGTGAAGAAGACCTTTCGGGACTCCAGGATCCGAAATAGACATCGCAGCAGGGAGGGGGCAGGGCCCAGGAGGCCCTGGAAGCCCTCTCGTACAATACCTCCTTCCACTCTAGCTCTTTCTCCCACTGTGTTCTTTTTAGCTCAAAGTGCTTTTTTATAAATGCCAGTGGGGAGAGAAAGGCAGGGGGAGAAATAGTGTAATGTCACTGTGCACGGACTCGAACTGCTTACTCCTTGCGCAGTTGGCACCTGCCAAAACAGCTTTCTTCTGGAGACAATCTTAATAAAAACAGCACACTGAATTTGTGGATGTGTTTATGAAAGGGAGAAATAAGGTAAAAATAAAGAATTATTAAAACCATCTTAAAAAAAAAACCTCGTACAAATGAAATGAGAAGTAATTTTCTTCAATACACTCTTCCCCTGTGATTAATGTCATGGAGTTGGAGACCCCTGAAATAAAGACAAACGACTCAACCAATTTTAATCAAATGCTTTTCTATTGTTTTCTGCTACAAGAGAATGAATGGCCTTAAACCCAAGTCTCAGGCACGTCAAGCAGGAGGGGTATTCTACAGGTGAAAACTGCAGGAAAGCCTTCAATATCCGTGCAAGCAAGCAGAATGCTGATCTGTTCTGCAAAGTTAGTGGCTAAGATGGCACAAAACAACCTGGGTGGGCTGGAGAGATGGCTCAGTGGTTAAGAGCATTGCCTGCTCTTCCAAAGGTCATGAGTTCAATTCCCAGCAACCACATGGTGGCTCACAACCATATGTAATGGGGTCTGGTGCCCTCTTCTGGCCAGCAGGCATACACACAGACAGAATATTGTAAACATAATAAATAAATAAATATTTAAAAAAAAACCCTGGGTATCTGGGTTGGCAAGTTACAGAAGGTAAAACAGTGGTTAGCCATCCATTTCTTTATCATAAAAAAAAACCAGTTATGTCTGCACATCTACGTGAAGCGGGTGGTCTCTAAGTCAGGATTGCTTGCTGGGAAATCATCTTCCAGGAATTTGAATTTAGGACTGACAAACACAGTCATTAAGAACCAAGATTAAGACCTAGAGCAAAATTGAGTTTCTCTGGCCATCACAGTTATTAATGATGGAAAATTCCTAATACAATGTTGCTTGAAATTTCAACTGTTTATAATGCTACTAACATGAGCATGCCTGCATCAGAGGGTTCCCCACAAGAGCATGTCTGCATGGGGGGGTTTCCCACATGAGCACGCCTGCATTGGGGGCTTCCCACATGAGCATGCCTGCATTGGGGGTTTCCCACATGAGCATGCCTGCATTGGGGGTTTCCCACATGAGCATGCCTGCATGAGGGGGTTCCCACACGAGCATGCCTGCATTGGGGGTTTCCCACATGAGCATGCCTGCATTGGGGTTTCCATTAGGCATGGTTAAAAACCCCACAGAATTGACTTTGTGTTTGCTTTAGTTATTTCTCTTTGCTTGTTGTTGTTGTTGTTGTTGTTGTTGTTGTGTGTGTGTGTGTGTGTAGGCCAAAGGTCAACTTCAGCAAACATTCCTCAGATACCATCCATCTTTATATTTGATACAGGATCTCTTGTTGGCCTAGAAATCATCAAGCAGGCTAACCAGAAAAACCCAGAGATTCACTGGTCTCCAACTTCATAGAGATGAGATTAGAACAGTGCTTCCCCCCCTTCTTTTTTTTTTTTTTCAAGACAGGAATTTTCTGTAGCTTTGGAGTCTGTCTGCAACTAGCTCTTGTAGACCAGGCTGGTCTCGAACTCACAGAGATCCACCTGCCTGCCTCTGCCTCCTGGGTGCTGGGATTAAAGGTGTGCACCACCACCGCCCTGCTAGTGCTCAGTTTTTAAATGTGGGTGCTGTGAACTGAATTCGCGAGTCTGTCATCTGCGTTATCTTCCCAGGCCTCTTTGCTTGCTTTTTATTATCATTCTTGGAAGATAAATTTATATGCTTTAAAGAAAAATACAATATAATACACGTTGAATACATAATCATGGCATAAGTACAGCCCTAAGTCATAAATCAAATCCACTGCCAATACGATAAGCACCAATTCATTGCTGTGAACTTCCCCCAGCTTTCCTTTCTGTAGCTCGATTAATAAAAACCCAGAGACAGAAATTGGGGCTTAGCCTGAACACCAGAAAAGCAAAGCAGTCACCCACTAAAGGAGTCTTACCTTTTACCAAGGCTGGGTGACCACAGACTACACAAGCTAAGCCTCTCTCTTCTCTCAGTTTACAGATCCTCTAGTGCTGGGTAAAGGCATATGACTCCCTAGTACTGGGATTACAGGTGTGAAGCACCACCACCTGGATTTGTTTCTGCATTGATCTTGTGTAGCCCAGGGTGGTCTTGAACTCACAGGGATCTATCTGCCCTGTCAGCTGTACCCTGCACCTTAAGAAGTTCACTCTCCTCTCGGGATGCATATGCCTCTGTTCTCCTGGCCCAGGTGTACTTCTCTGTCCTGGAGCCTCACTGATGGAAGTGACTAAGTAGCCACACGTGTCTTAGAAAGAAAGGGCTAGAAACAGTTTGGTGAGGATCTTACTCAGTGTTGTGGACACCTTACCCAGGATAGGATTCCTTCTGGAACCATCAGCCGTGCTTGCAACACACGTGTATTTTCTCAAGGTCTTTGACTTTGTTATTTTGTAGTTTGGAAAAAAAAAAAAAAAAGCAAAGTTGGAAAAAGCTTACAACAGGCAAACTCTTCTTTTTCTTTCCTTTGGAAATAGGTTAATACTTTTAGAAGAATTGCGTCTTTTGACATCTGACCTCAAAATACTTTATTTAAAGAAGTAAAACTCGAGCCCACACTCAGTTTTGATGGTAAGCTGACATTCAAGAGAGAAGCAGCTGAAGCTGCAGCCCACTTTCTGCAGAGTGGGAACATCAGAAGGTCACTCCTGCAGCTCCCGCTCTATCCCAGAACACACAGCAGAGATTCTTTTGAGCCTCGTTTTCACAAAGGGCAAAAAGGAGGCAGGAGGAATGAGTTAATAGTGTCGAGGAAGAAGCAGCAGAGAGAAAATGACGGTGCTGGCACAAACTGTGGCAGAGAGCGTAGTCAGATGGAGGAGGGCTCGCAGTGCGGAACGACACGAATCTGCAAAGAACAATGTGTTAAGACAGGGAGAGAAGGACAGGTGTGGGAACACAGCACTTAAAACCTAAGCATGTGTTATTCCCCTAACAAGGAGAAGAGAGTTGGGTACCAGCAGTGTCCAGGCCAAGGTCAAGGGCGCTCTTCGCGGTGGAAGACTGCAGCCATGGGTTTAAAGGACACATCCTGCTCTAAAGAACAGCTGGATTTGCATCCATCTTCCTTCCCCTCTCCTAGTTAATCTGTGGACGCCAGATGCAGCTAAGACTTTCAGGGGCCCCTGGATGGGTGTCTCTTCCTAGTTAATCTGTGGATGCCAGATGCAGCTAAGACTTTCAGGGGCCCCTGGATGGGTGTCTCTTTCAGAGAGGAGAGGGGCATTTAAAATGTCCAGCTTTGTGGCAGCTGTACGAAAATGAGATTGGGAGGAAACACTGACACACGTGTGTGACCACAGGGTCCACCACGCCTACCCCTCTAGCTTGGGCCAGCATTAGTGGATGCCCACAGTAGGACATTCGGGCTTGCTTGTACAGCTCTGTGTTCAAATTCCATCCCTCCTCCTCCACCCACTTCCAGTGCTGCCAGACCTAACATGCTAGCCACAGGCTATAGAACCCAATGTGTTTCCCTGTACATCCCTTTATTCCTGCCCGTCTATACAGACCTGTCTATACTGTGTGAAAGGTCTTTCTCCAACCACTCTGGAGCCTTAACTTTGGAACTGAAAGGGAATCCATCTTCTCTTTCTGGCTCCTCTTGTCAGATTAATGATGTCCTGCTGGGATGAGATCTTCATGAACTGTATCCTCTTCAGAGGACCAGCCTCTTTAGGGCCAAGACATGACATCCATATACTTATCCCAGCATCAAGAAAGTACATGTATTTGGATAAGCTGGCGAGCCTTAAAAGAGATGTGGCTTTAATAATTTTATATGCAATTGCGTAACTGATTCATACAGTTGTGGTTCAATGCCCGTTTCAGAACACATGTGTCATTATTTACCTGTGCGCATTTGCTTTATAGTTATTATTAAACTTTCTCAAATGAAGCAATTTCCGAGAAAATTTAATTCTGGCAAAATTCCTACCTATATGTGTGTCCTGAGAAGACTGTGAGATTGCTTTACAAATCCAGGATTAATCTGGAGACCCGCAAAGGTAAAGATTTCCCTGCAGTGTGTGACTGATGATACTCTCCCTGGCTGCTCTCTTCCAGTGTAATAAAATTGCTGCCCGTGCAAATAAAAACTGGCCTACTAGCCAACTGATCAATCATTTATTTAATTCCTCGTTTGTTCTGCCAACTCGGATGGCTCTGTGTGTAGACTCTAGGTAGGGACTGAGGTAGCAGTGATGAAGCAGTCAACCCTTTCCTCCAACAGTAGAATAATGTGGGAAATCGCATGTTTTTTTTTCCTGCAAAATTCCTTTCCAGTATTATAATTGCTAAACTGAGAGGTACTGATTGACAATTACAAATAGAACGCCTCCATTATGGAACCTCATCCTATGCTTAAGATGATAAGAGAGGAAAAACGTGGTCAGAGGGTTCTTGATTTATCACGTATGTGTTAAGAACTCTCTTTTACTCCTGAGTCAAGAGTGAGAGAAACAGGAAAATTGCAGCCACACTTTCTGTAATGAAATGGACTCATGGCCCAGGCATCCATTTCCTGGTACCCATTACTCATGTTTTCACACATTCACACCTTTGAGTTATTTGATATTTAGTTAGGGTTTTAAATTTGTGTGGGTGTTTGCCTACATGTGTACACGTGCACCACACGTGTGCCTAGTGCTTTCAGAGGGCGGAAGAGAGAGTGCTGGGTTTCCTGGAACTGGAGTTGCAGCGGTGAGATGAACCTGGGTCCTCTGTAAAAATAGCGGGTGCTCCAACCCCCTTTTGGGGTCTTAAAACAAAGGCAGTTCCTTGACATTATTTAGTCCATAGCTAACTGGAAAAGTTTCAAATAAGCTACCCTCTCAAGTGTGTGTGTACATGTGTATGATGTGTTCACACGCACATGTGTGGTTTACAGACATGACCTTGGGGCTCGTGCTCTGTCTCTGGAAAAGTGTGTGGGGTCAGGATGCTGGAAGGCAGTTTCGGAGAGACCAGAGAGCAGCAGAGGCTGTTGAAGTCCTCAGAGTTCCATGGAGGTATCTCCCAGCTCTGACTGTCAGAGGGAGGAGAAGCCACTAGTCTCCTGCATTCCAGAGGCAGAGTTCTCCCCATCAGGGACACCCTTGTAACCTGGACACTGGGTGACATCAGACCCTTTCTGTATAAGAGATGCAAAAAGGCAGAGGTTCTGTCCTTGGGCCAGATGACCCAGATGAGGTTCATTTGCTAGGAAGAAAGTGCCAATGTAGAAACCACAACCAAGCCTTAAATGGTACATCTCTGTTAGTGTCCACCCTCTTACAAAGTTCAAGTAATATTGTAGAAGCGAAGGCTGAAGGGATTTAGGAGCCATAGTGTGGAGATTACTGCTGTGCAATGCTGTATTCTGGGCATGACATTCCAGTCATGGAGTCACAGCAGCTGTGCTTACCTGGACAAGACCTAGATGGTCCATAGTTGTGCAATAAACGGGAGGGTCCATGAGGTTCTATCCCTAACAGAGAAAGTAATCTCCTTCAGGATGTGGCCCTTGTCAGGTTGCCCAGGTACTAGCTGTACTCAAGTACATAACAGTGGGAGGACCACGTGTGGCAGAGTTCTGAGAAAAGTGGGAGGGAGAAGTGGGGTGGCAGACATATCGAGACATGTTGTAAACATTTATAAATCTGTCAAAGAATAAATACAAATATTAAACATAAACTATTTCCCTTAATTTGCTTTTGTCTGAGAATTTAATCACAACAACAGAAAGGAAACTGAGACACCCGTTACCTCTGCTCGTAACATTCTGCAGCTTCTCTCACACGTGTTTACAAATTCTTCCATGTTCCTCACACAACCCAGTTCTGAAGGCCTAACAACTGCATGGTCAAGCAGAGTGACTGGAACAACCTCGCTTCTGGTACCAATTATCTATGTTACTTGTGTATCTCTGTTAATCAGAATGCCTTACAGAAACAACTTCAGGCAGGGGAGATTTATTTTGCCTCATGATTCCAGAAAGTCTCAGGACATCACAGTGAGGAAGACAAGGCAGAGTATTTTTCTGCAGGAGCCCATGGCAGTTACCCCTTACATTGCAGTGGACCAGGAAGAAGCGTTGGTCCCTGAATCATGGGCCAGGCTCTATCCCTCAAAGTTGCTCTTCCTCAAGCCATGGCCCATTTCCTAAAGGTTGCACAGCCTTCCCAAACAGCACCAGGCAGAGAACAAGAACTGGTAATATGAGCCTATGGACGACAGTTCGGATCCAGGATCCAAACCGTAACAGAGGGGAAGTTGTAGGTCAGCTGACAGGTGCCTGTGACATTGGACCTGCCCATTAGGCAAGGTCTCTTAAACCACAGAGTCAAAAATGAGGCTGAACTTTATCCATAAAGAATGGGATTCTCCACAACTCAGTTTCTGACCTTTAAATTTGCCCAAAAGAACTAAAGAGTTTGTAAATAAAATTCTGTAAGCATCTTCTCTTCACAGGGTCACCTGTTGACCTACCCCAGAGATGTCCTCTACCTCCTGCAGAGACAGAGGGTGCTATTCCAGAAGATGAGCAATACTGCCTCCTGTGACCACGTGTAAACGGTGTAAACAGAGAGGGTTGTCATTTGATCAGCAGATGTGATTCGGATCATTTGAACAGGACTCAATCAGTTTCATTAGCTGTTAACTGCAAGGTTCTTTACTAACAAAAATTTTGTTGACAAATATGGTCTACATTTTACAAGCCCTTTGGCTAGTCAGAGGAATAGTGCTATAGCTTAAAAGATTTTAATGGGAAATATTATTATCTTCATGTTTATTCATTAAAAGCATGTACACATGCTCAGTTAAGGAGATAATGTACTATAGAACTATCAAGCTGATAATGTAGACACCTTAGTTTAATTGTGTATGTCAACACATACCCTCCACCCTCCCCAAACCAGGGACAGCACCTGATAAATTGTTGCAATCCTGAAACAATTGTGTCAGCTTCCCATCTGATGTTTTCTTAGCACTTATTTTTTTTATTTATTTTGCTTTAAAGATCATTTGGCTAGCAACCATCATGATGCATTCCTTTCCAAAGCTGGCTTTCAATGTCCCTCATATAAGTTTTATTCCAGTATGCAATTAAAGCGTTTTTAAATTCGATTTCCATCTTTATCCTGCTGCATTCATTAGTGTTTAATACGTCCTGACCTCCGTTTGCTCTTTCTGTGTTTCCTGTGCCTTAACCTTTTGGTATGTTTTAAGAATCAGAAATTTGCTTATTGTTTTTTTTTTTCATATTGGTTCTAGTTCTGCTTGACTGATCCTTAGAAGACAAAATTGTGTTTATAACTGTCTTTCTCGTTTAGGCGTTTTTTTAAACACTTTTTTTTGAAGTTAAATTGTTTGAATTTAAATCTAGTGTATGGAAACCGCTGGGCTCAGAAAAGTCATTGAACAGTTCTTTCGTTCCTCTGCCTGCTGGGAACTGCACACCTCTTGGTGGATTAAGTATCCCAGTATTTGCACATCCTGCATTGGTGTGTGGGTAAGAATTCCAGGACCCATACAAATACTCAATTCAACTTAGAAATCAGAGAATTAAATCTTTTCTAAGAAAATCATGGACCTTTGGAGAGGAGCCCACAGAGGGACAGAGATTCCTACAGAAAAGAAAGTCTTGGAGTAAACTCTAAGAAGTGACCTAGAATCTCGCTAATGAGGGCCAGAGATTCTGGTGGAGGAGCTGGTGACTGACAGCCCACAGGAAAGAAACTGAGTTAGGCTGCATAACAGTGAAGCCCTCCACCGTAAAGGTGGGCATGGCTAGATTTAGATGCCCAGGCCTAGAGCATGGGTTTGGTATGTGTGGTTCATGCATGAATTAAAGATACACATTGTTTTATGCAGGCCATTCTGACCGGCTAGTAGATTATAGAAAGACCATTCAGATGGTGAGGCATGCTGAGGGTGTAGTGTGTCACTGAGGGATGGAGCCCAGAGCTGGCTCTGCAGGTGTCCTGCAGCAAGCTGGCAAGTAGGAGTAAGTGCAGCAGAAGTTGCAGTCAGCCCCCAGGCTTTAGTTTGCATTCTGCAAGGCATGGTAAAGGCTTAGAAAAGGATTAGAATACCAAGGCAGCAGAGGGCGAATGTGAACTCATCTATAGACCTCTGTCAGGTGTCCAGGAGGAGGGCTAGCCTGTGGACCTGTGGCTGGCACATGGCATAGTGAAAGGGCAGTTGAAGGCGGAACATAGGAGTGGTTTCTCAGAAGACCAGTGAGTTGTTCACAAGAGGATGGAACCTTCGGGCACCAAAGGGAAAACCAGTTGGTTAAAATGTAGCTTAAGGTTAACACCAAGGGAACTCTCAAGAGGACTGAGTGTCCAGGGGACATGTACAGTGAAACAAAGGGCCCAAGATAGACCTGTTTATTGCTAGATTGCTAGAGATGTCTGTGAAAGAAGATGGCAGACGATACAGGAGATGGTGCTGTTGCTGGCTTTCTTACCCTAACTTCACCTATATTAATTTACCTTGTAATTCTATTTCAAGCCACTGGGAATGAATCCACTGGCTCTTTGCTATGGACCCAGGCTGCCTAGAACTGCTGAGAATCAGCTAACACACGAAACAAAAAGATACAGCCTCGGTATACACACTACCTCTTCGTGTTCTCTTTCTAACCACGGTCCTCCCAGTGTGAGCGTCCTGGTGATGAAGAGCACCTCGTGCAATTGTGTGCTGCTTGTAAAAGTTTTCCTGCACACTGTGCTGTTTCAGCAGTGAAAGCATCAGGACGCTGAAGTTTGTTGCTCAAGAAAACACTTAGGACAATGAGGGGTTCTGACTACGAGCAGATGAAAGTGATCGAGCCCAAGCTGTTTGTCAAGGATAAGCTATCGCACAGTGATAAATTACTTCATTGCTGAACTCCAAAAAAACAAAAAAAAAAAAAACAAAAAAAACAAAGCATGATGAACTCAGTTGGCTGTGACAGTGCACTATACACAATATTAGACAAATTGAGTGTGGCTGCCTTAGAGACACGTCAGATCGGCTGGGACAGGGGTGTGATACTCTGGAGAATGCGGAGGGTACTGGAATATGCTCTTTTATCAAACACATTATATAGAGAGAAGCATCGTTTCTTAGAACCAAAATAGCATTTAGGATGATACAGAGATTTTTATTCTCTACAATTTCTGCTTGACTACTTTTTTTAATTACTGTCATTCACCACTCTGTCAGCTGATGAGACTGATCTTAAGACGAGGGCCTAAATATCCCCTGTTTACTGAGAGCTCTTTTGGAAATAAGTGAAGATAATATTTCCCACTTGCATTGTGCCCATTAGCAAGTTCCAGGGCTAATACATGATCATCTGCGCCATTGTTCTTTAAGTCACTGTGACCACAGTACCCGATAGAAACAGCAGTGACCAGCCTGGTCCAGGAACACCACAGTGCACTCACATCTTGGTGATATCCAACAACTCTCTATTAATGCTCACTCACCAAGAAGGGAATTATGCCTGGTATTGGACATTTAGCCAACTCCCCAGGGCTAGTGAAGGAGAACCTACAACTGCTACATTACTAAACCAGCATTTACTAAATCCCTAACTGCCTTCTAAATATTTGTCCTTCTATCCACAGACAAGTGTGGTCCTTACTCCTCGTGAAGGAAATGTCTTTTTGTAACAGGAGACCATTACAGAAAACCACAGTCAACCAAAACACACAGTTCTGGAAACCAGTTCCCAAAAGGCATAGCTTAAAAAAAATTCCCACACATAAGTCTCAGGGAATATTGTGAAAGAGGGGGCAGAAATATCAAGGGCCAGAGGACTGGGGATTTTGTTATGAGATTGTGTCTCCTAGTAGTATCAGAAGCTAGACCCATAAATACTCATCAACATGATTGTCTAGACATGAGCTGAACAAGGACATCAACAATAGACATCCCAAGGTGGATATGGGAACGACTGTGAGGCCTCAGACCTGCAGAAAGAATATCAGAGCAATTGAGGAATGCTGGAAACAAGAGAAGCAGTTTTCCCAGGGAAGAAGACACCAATTGGTTGTCTATTACCGAACATGTGTATGAATAACACAGCACAGTTTGAGCAGGTTATATTTAGGAATGTATAGGTATACACACATACACTTAGTCACACACACACACACACACACACACATGCATAGTAACAGAGTTAATGGAAAAAGAGGCCACTATTTTAAAAGAGACAAAAGGAGTTATATGGGAGGAGGGGGGAAAGGGGAAATTTTTATAATTATACTATGATCTCAAAAACTGAAAGAAACAACAACAACAACAACAACAATAATAATAATAATAAGAAGAAGAAGAAGTCAAAAGCTAGCCAAGCTCAGCATTCGTCTTTCTCTCTTCTTGACTGCAGATGTGAGCTGACTACTGCCTCAAGCTCCTACCGTGTGCTTCCCTGCATGATCGACCATTCCCAGGAACCATGAGCTAAAACAAATCATCTTGTCTTTAATGTCCTTTTGTTGGGTGTTTTTTATAGCAATGAGAAAAATAACTAGTTTGTGGGGGGATATTTCAGATCCACACCATATTGTGATCATAACACTATTTTTTTCTAAATTTTCTCTTATTGTCCATTAGTTACTCTTGTTCCTTGACAACTAAACTCATGTATGGAATATGTTACGGCTGTGATCTCATCATATCATCTTTTACCCCCCTCCCTCCCTATCAGCCCCCTTTTCTCCCTACCGGTCACTTTCCCAGGCTTGACTTCTGGGTGGTTTTGTGAAGCATTTAGTTGTCTGTGCAACCCCTCTATCGGGGCTATCTGGAGGAACCTGGTGGGGTCATTGCTGGAGATCATACACAGCAATTATTCTTAGTAGTTGCAATGGTGATTAATGAAATTAATCTTAGGTGCCTTACTGATACTGTGCAATTTGCATCGAATTCAAGTTATTACTGCTAAAAATAATATTCCCTGAAAATGGAACAATTTCACAAAATGGTGTCCCAAATATCAATTTTGCCAATTGGCAAGGCAGAGACTAACGTCTTTTTATAAAGATGACCATTTTTCATAAATATTGTAGTGAAATTAATATTTACAGTAAGTGCACTATAAAAGTGAAAAGAAAAAATTTCTTGACAGAAGAAAAACATGATGGGGTGATGGAAAATTATAGCACTTGGTCAAGATGACAGCTTCCAAGCCACCACCAGAGAGGGAGACACCAGAGCCCGTGAGGCCTTGGGCAGTGCTGGACGTGTTCTTGGCCTCCTTTGCCACCTCAGCCATTAAGGAGAAGTGGTATCCTGCAGGAGCGAGCCTCTTCATTAGAGCTGAGAAGTGGATGCTCGTCTTTGGAGTGTCACCAAAGACTGGGTAACAAGTTTTAAGGGCTTTGAGGGCATCTCAACAGGATTTTGAGTGGTAATTCAGGGCTGGGGATGCAAGAAAGAAAGGACAGGGGAAAACGTGCAAAGAAACCTCAGGAATGCAGACACTTGTGACTTGAGTCGGGACATCGCCTAACAGTGTGCTGACACCAATAGAGTTTTCATTGATTTCTTTCTGGAGACGGTAGTGAAGGCGTAAGTCACGAATAAGGCCACACCAGTTTGGAGTTATGATTAATAGAGTGTTATTTATTTAAAGGGGAAAACTTACAGATCACCGTCTAGGACAACAGCCCTCTGCACAACCAGGAAGGGAGTCTAGTCTCCGGCGGAGCAGGAAGCGAAGAGAGCGAGCAGAGGAAATAGCCGCTTTTTTAAAGGGAGAGAGAGACCACGCCCCAATGGGCTGGTATCACAGCAGCTATTGGTTGGAGGGGCAGAAGGACCTCCCGCAACACGGTAGGGTTTGGAGCATGTAAGCCCAGTAGGCATCCACGTTTAGACAGAGTGACCACTGAAGGCAGAAAGGCTGCAGTCTGATTGGGTGAAGCAACAGCATTCAGGAAGGAAGGAGGCTTCTGTGTCCTCCGTGTAGAATGCAGAGAAGGAACCAGGTGGTGCTGAGCTGGAGGTGGGTACCACGTCCTCACAGCTGCCCACTGTTCTCTGAGGCCATCTCCATCTAGGTAGCCCTGGGGTCCCCAGGCCGGTGCATGGGTATTAGTAATTATTTCCTAAACTGACAGCCGGGAAGGATGCTATTCAGGATGCAGCGGATGTTCTTGGTTATCAACTTGGCATACCAGGGAAGAAGGATGTGCAATTGAGGAGTTGTCCCCTATGAACATCTCTGTGTTTTATTTTCTTTTGATTGCTATGTGGTGGAGATTGGGGAGGGCCCAGCCACTCCTCAGCAGATAGTCCTAGGCTGTTGAAGGAAGCAGGAAGCCAGTCAGTAAGCTACATTACTCAATGGTCTTTGCTTCACTTCCTGTCTTGGCTTCCCTTGAGAATAGACCATAACCTGTAAGCCAAGTAAACCTTTTCCTCCCCACAAGGTACTTCTGGCCATCGTGTTTCTCACAGTAGCAACAAGCTCCTGGGAGGCTTTCCTAGAAGTGAAAAAGGAGTTGGGGTGTGTGTGTGTGTGTGTGTGTGTGTGTGTGTGTGTGCGCGCACACACACACAGGGCAGAGGGTCTATCCTTTGAGGTCTGACAATGGTGGAAGCATCTTTTGGAATGTTGTGGAAGTACAAAAAACCTAAATAAATAAAACTCCATACATTTCTGACGTAGGCTACTTTGACTTAAGATGGTAAAGTGAAGAGATGCAGAAAAATTCTTTTTTAAAAAAAATATTTATTTATTTATTTATTTATTTATTTATTTATTTATTATGTATACAACATTCCTTCCATGCCTGCCTGCATGCCAGAAGAGGGCATTATAGATCTCATTATAGATGGTTGTGAGCCACCATGTGGTTTCTGGGAATTGAATTCAGGACCTTTGGAAGAGCAGGCAATGCTCTTAACCTCTGAGCCATCTCTCCAGCCCCTAGAAAAATTCTTAAATCCCTTTACAGGTCCTTGGAAATTATTGGATGAAGATAGGAAAGTTTTTAGCAACTGGGCAGCAAATACAAGAAATTAAAACACTTCAGATCCTCAGGAGCGAGCCGTCGTGTAGTCGGCTGTGGGTGGGTAAAGACTGAAGGCCTGCTGACAGGAAGTCATTAGTCTCCTCGGCTGTCTGAAGACATGAAGGTTCTCCCAGGACTTGTCTGCTCCGGCAGTTTCCAGGTTTAGTCAGTTTGCAGCAAATCCTCCTGTCTGTGGAGACCACACTCCCCATTCAGGGTGGGGTAGCATGGGCTGGCATGGACTGGGGTGGGCCTGGAATTCCCATTCTCCAATACCAGTTTCCTATCCCCTGCAGGGCCAGATAGGAACCTAGTTCTCACTTGAAGTCTGTGGGAAAATGGGTAAAGACGTGCTGAGAAAGCTAGCCTGCTGCAGGCAATGACTGAGCTCACTTCCCCCACCCCAAGGCTGGTACTTCCCACTGGAACTGGAGTCTGCTGCTGTCTTCTCTATGGCGCTGGAGGAGATGATTATGGTGTTACCGCTCATTGCCTTTTTGTCATGTGCTGGACATGAAACTTAAATGTGCACAAACATATTTGATTTCATCTTTTCCACGGTCCTTTGAAAGATATTACCGTCCCATTAGAGCTAAAATTCAATTGTATCATTGAACTATGAAACTCTAAATGTAGAAAGAACATTCTAGAAAATCAGAAGGAACTGGAACAGAAACCAAGGTCTTCAACATTCAATTATCTGGGGCACGCTATGGGGCAAACTGAACTGGAAAAGGGTTGTGAATTAGTCCTAGGAGGCTCAGTGCCATGGCTGGTTGTACTGGTGATTTAAAGAAGGGAAGCCATAGTGCTTTCTGTGCATGACCAGCAAACACACAGTTTAATTTAAACAACTGCTTTTTATAGCAGGTCTCACACGGGAGTGGGTCAAAGCTGGGAAAGCAGGATAAGGTCTGAGAAAAGTCCTGTGTGAACCCCAGGCTGAGCTTGTGGGTGTCACATGGCTGCTCATCCAAGCCAAAGGCAGACCTGAGATGCCCACCAAGTTCTGTGATAAGAGCAGCCCACGTCGGTCTCATCGTTAAGACTTTTATACTATCAATAATTTCATATTTAATCAACACAAACCCAATATTTTCACTCTTTAATATCTCTGCTTTATTTTTTCTTTTGCTTCTTTTATTATTATTGATATCAAATATTGACTTACAATCTCATGAAATTTGTCATGACATAGAATTCTTGAGCCTCAAATTTTTCATCATAAAAACTCTATTTTATAAGCACTGAAATGAAACTCAAAGATAAATCTGCTCCCAGCAGGGGACCTCTAACCAGTGTGACGGTTTAGATGTGATTTCCCCTTTGGAGAGTACATTTCTACCTTGATTATACTGAATAGGGCAATTTCATCGGGATATGGTTTTGCAGATTTGAATTTTCCATAATTATTTCTCTTTCTCGGTGAGTCCTATTGATTTGCAATCTCATTTGCAAAGGTTTTGATCTATTATTTTTTTTTACCATTAATTCTGTTTTGTGGGTCCCATTCCATTCTGTGTTTTGCTCGGTGCCCTGTTCTATTTGAAATCTGTATACTTAAATCTGTGATTCTCCAGCTGTGTTTCCCCCTGCGGGCAGAGTGAATATTCTTCTCTGTATTGACAACACCCACTCCACAAGCACTTGCTGTATTCATCGGTGTAGCATCTTGCTGCATGCCGCTGAGAACACAAATCTGCAACCTCTGCGGTGTCCGTGTTCTCACAGCCATCACCCAGCTCAGGGCTCAGGGAAGTGATCCTTCCTATTCCTCAGATGGAACTCTTGCAGGCTGCAGCCTTTCCTCACCTGCCCTGGTGGCTCCATCTTCCAGGACGGATCTGCTCATGCTGAGCTGGAAATTGAAGTTAGGTTGACCCATTTTCAAATATCCTCAACACTCTTCACTGTATCAGAAAAAGCTTGACTTGGCTCAGCTGCGGGGAGCCAATGGACTGTGGCCAGCACGTGCAAGCCAAACTGTGCTGGACACGTGGGTTCCCTGCCTTCCCTGGAAGCAGAGCAGAGGTGCACCCTCGTTCTCACCTCCTCACTCTTTGCCAATCTTTAGAGGAGGTCTGGAGTACTGGTTGAACCCACACAGACTGTTTACCAAGATGGCTCCAATGGTGCCCCTGAAATCACTGGGAGCTGGGATCTCTTTCTGCAGGGACAAAACTGGGAATTTTCAAGAGAGCCAGTGGTGGTCTTTTTCATCATCTAAAGGGAAAAGTGAACGATCCTTTGGGTCCTCCATGTATGTTCCTTGAGCCTAGAGAGAAAGGAGAGAAGCAGACAATGAAGTCATCCCAGAGTTGGGGCTGGAAAGACTCCAAGAACCTTTGCCCACAGAACAATTATTCCTGTACCTGTTTGCTGCATACCGGAGCTGTCACCTGCTGGGTGTCAGGTCCAGGAGCATGGTGGAGCATTTATTTCCCTAAAGCCCAGCACCTTATGGTTGTATATCCTTTTCTGTTCCTATCCTTAGCTGTTCTGTTAGTATTCGCTAAGAAATGGAAGGAAGGCTACCTGGAAGCATTTAAATAATTATTCTTTATCAGTAAGAATAAAAAGTCAACTATTGGGGTAAGAACCTGAATGACCAGAGAAGCTACAGAGAAGCCACCAGAGCCCTCCCACCTCTCTCTTTCCTTCCTCTAAAAAGGCCAAGATCCTCCCTTAGCTCCACCTTACTACTTCCTGTCTCCTATCTGTCCACAGTCCTCTAAACCTCTGTGGTTAATTTTGGTCAGTTTTATTTTCAAAATGAAATCAAAATATCACCCAACACTGCCTTCCAAGCACGGTTCTTATGAGCCATAGCGTACATTTTACACTTAAGTTTTTAACCGCCCTTGGTCTTCTCAATAGCACACGAGGAGGACAGTGTTCTTATTCTCACGTTACAGATGAAACAAAATGAGGCGCAGAGAAGTTAAGTCCCCTGTCTGAGACCACGCTTGTAGGTGGTGAGCAGATGTGTGTGCTCTCTGTTCTGGTCACAAAGCTCGAGGACCACTCTCACCTGACTGACTGAGTGGCTGTCCCTGCTCCAGGTGGATCCTCAAAGTTAACCAGGGATAGCCTTACAAAGCGTGGGCTGATTTTGTAGCAAGCACTGTGACCAGTGTTCAAGTCAGTCTATTTGAGGATGCTGAAGGTGTGTCTTGGATGTTTCCTACCTGTTGATATGTTTTCACCTGGGTTTTACCATGGCAATGTCTATCCTTCCAAACAAGGTGTCCAGTCCTGCTATAGGCAGGCCCAGGTGAGCACTGTTCCTAAGTGAGTGGGCTGATGTAGCTAGAGGCGGGTTTGAAGACGGGAAGGCAGAAGGTCTCACCTTTGCCCCATTCTTAGAGGCAGAACCCATGTCAACCTCAAGGTTGTGACTACTTGCTGTCTTCTGTTTCCTGTTTTCCCCTCTTTCTGCATCTTTTTGATGATTAAGAATTCACATCTAATTATTCTCTGAAACTCACCCCCTCAAGAACAAATATCTTCTTGATAATATAAACTCCCCAATGGGCCAAAGCAGCGATGTGTGGATGTATTCAAGACAAGGGTAGTTGTGCCTTTGAGCATTCTACTGTTCTCTGACCCATACCCTGTGATGCGGAACACAATGCTAGCAGTCTGTTGAAGGCTGTTCATGCAGATGCCAGGAGCAACAAAAGATTGTTAATGTGTCAAGGCAGGTTCACAGAAGACAGCCCGAGGTGTCTCTTCATTAACTACATGCTCAGATATTAAAAGTTCCTAGAGGAACTGGGCTGTGATATTGTTTCCTACAATTTCCTACAGCAGGAAAGAGAACTATGTAAAAAGCAAGTCACTGTGGGACAGTTGGGGATATTTGCCAGTGTCCCTCTTCTGGATGGTATTCACCTCTCTGTATCAAAGGCTTCCTAGCTGCTATGATTCTGACAGAAAATCCCAGATGTTATAAAGTGGTGGGGTGGGCAGAGCACTTTGGATGAAAATTTAGACTCTACTGAATCAGCCATGGGATTGGTCCCTTTTGCCACTTCTGTGACAGTATACCCGATAAGCAACTTAATTATTTGAATTCATTAGTATTATTATGACTGTGTTCCCAGTCATGGGAAGAAGAGAGGTGAGTGCCACTTCTCTGATTTATCTTTTAATTCACTCTGGGACCCCAGCCCAGAAGGGAAATGGTGTAGGAGGATCATTTGTCTATGTGTTACCTTCATTGGTTAATAAAGAAACTGCCTTGACCTTTTGATAGGCCAGTACTTAGGTGGGTGGAGTAGACAGAAAAGAATTCTGGGAGGAAGAAAGCAGAGTCAGGCAGATGCCATGAATCTTTGGCTGGAGACGGACAGAGGTTAGGATCTTTCCTGGTAAGCCACAGCCTCGTGGTGCTACACAGATTTAATGGGAATGGGTTAATCAAGATGTGAGAGTTAGCCAATAAGAGGCTAGAACTAATGGGCCAGGCAGTATTAAAATGAATACAATTTGTGTGTTGTTATTTTGAGTATAAAACTAGCCATGCGGGAGCCGGGCTGGATGAAAAGCAGGCCTGCTCACCTCATCACTACAGGTTCCATTGGCCTTAGAGAGAAATATGAGTTGAATTAGTTGAAGTATTTGCACTTGGCCTATGTGTCAGAGAGTCTATACAAGCCAGCAGGCAGAGCTGAGGCCTCCCAAGTGTTTGAGATCTTCTTAATTAACTTCAGCATCTGCTCTGAATGGAGACAGAGGTCTGGCTGGCTGGACCATCTCCGAAGCAGTGATGATCAACAAGGATTATCAACCTGACTGGATCTAGAACCACTTGGGGGAGACAACCTTCTGAGCATATCCATGAGAAAGTTTCTAGATTTGGTTGACTGAGGTTGGAGGACCTACCCTGCATGGAACTGGTGTCATTCCATGGGTTAAGGGCACGGAATGAAAGAGGAAAGCCAACACTAACATTCATCTCTCTGCTTCCTGACTGAGGATGCAATGGGACCTGTTGCCTTCTTCTTGTGCTGCCGAGCCTTCTCCACCATGATGGACTGTAACCTCTCAAACTGTGAGTCAAAATAATTGCTTCATTCCTTAAGGTGCTTCTGTTGGGTATTTTGATAGGGTGAGTCTGTAAGGACCTCAGAACTCTTTAAGACAGTGTTCCTATTCCCCAGCACCCACCTTGCATATTCCTTGGAATGAGCCTCCAAGTTCTGAAGGCAACCCTGGGCTTAGCCAACTCTCTTAGGTTTCAAAGAGAAGAGAAGCGTCGTCCTGTTTTTTACGCAGAAGGGTTGGCAACAGGGCACAGCCTGTGTGAGTTCCACCGGGGCCACTGTCTTTGTTTACTAACAGAAAAATGCTGCTGAGGGAGAAAAAATGTGAGGTGGGTAGAGGAGGGATGGAATGGAAGCCAGGAGGAGTAATACAGAGTGATAAGTTGTAGCTAATATGTTGTTCCTAAGTGTGCGCCACACAGCACGTCCTCTACCTGAGCTAACAGCAGTGTGTGTGTGTCACTGACTGCAACCTACGCTAGCTCAGTGACTCCTCACGACAGCCCGTTATCACCATCTATAATTTACAGGATCCATGAAGCTGAAAATATTTAAATTCCAGATCCACAGCTGGAGGGTGACAGAGCTGTAACTTGAGATTTGTCTTCTTTATCTCTGGTCCCAGGCAGCCGATTCCCACATTGGAAAGCCACCGATTTATTTTATTAAATGCAAAACAGTACAGAGAGAGCATGCATCATGCTTGAGGCCCTTCTAATGATCGTCGGCAACATTAACAATATAAGCGGTAAATTGATTAATGGATTTGCGTCTTAAGTCTCCTGTGATAAGATTTCCTACCATCTCCAGAGACTGCTAGATGCGTCGTGAATATTCAGAAGTCTGGCGACGAGCCACTCCTGTCTTCTTCTGGATTGCATTATCAATCAGAAGCAGGAGCAGGGCCGTCAGGAGAGAGGGCAAGCCCAGCCCTGTTTTTCTTTCATTTTTAGCACACACACACATTGTCTTTCCAGTGGTAAGAGATACGTATTTTTTATTTTAAACATTTGATTGATAATGACCTTTTAGAAGCAATATTATTTTGTACTTAATTTAAATTATAATTTTTATCAAAATTGACATGGTTGGACAGCCCCCCATTATTTTTTTATTTTTTATTTTTTATGGTTTATTAAACTTTATTTTATGTGCATTGGTATGAAGGTGTCAGATCCCTTGCAACTGGATCTTCAGACAGTTGTGAGCTGCCATGTGGGTGGTGGGAATTGAACCCAGGTCCTTTGGAAGGGCAGTCAGTGCTCTTAACCACTGAGCCATCTCTCCAGCCCCATGAGCATCTCCTCCCATTATAAGTACATTTAAGTAACATTAAAAGAAGACTTTGTAAGGGGGTTATTTGGATTTAGAATGTCTCACAAGAGCTTTGACCTCAGATGATCCTGCTACTGTGCATTGGTAGGCGGGGAACCTTTAGGAGGGAGTACTGGTGGAGCCCTAGCTAACAGACTTTGGGGACACCACTGGCTCTTCCTGCTTACTCTATCTGCTTTCTGACTAGAGTGACGTCACTCATGCCATGGAAATTCTGCTGTGCCACAAGCATAAAAACAATGGCCAAGTGACTCTGCGTAAACTCTCCTCTACTGTGAAGCTAGAATCAACATTTCCTTTCTCTTTTCTGTTATCCGTGGCAAGAATGGAACCAGGGCCTCATGCCTTCTGTGAGCAAAGTGGTATGCTGTAGAGTCGAACCCCAAAGTACCCCCATTTTAAAGTTGTGCTGAAACTTCTGTGCATCAGAAAACCAGGCTGGCACAAAGGGTCCACAGGAGAGAGCCTGGCTCTCAGGGAACCGGTGACGCCTAGGACAGCTCATGCATCTATGTCAGACATGATGATTACCCTCCTCCTCCAGTCCTGCTTCCTAAGTCCCACAGGTGCTGAGGACACAACAGGATGAGGACCTTTACACCCCGTTTGCAGACCTTTCTGGAGCAATAACAGCAGCCTACTCAGTGGTCACAGTAAAGAGGCCATGCCGAGTTGTCTACCATGTGGGGGCAGACTCAGTGTTCCTTATGGGAGACCTTCATTGCAAGTCACAAAGACTAAAAATGCTTGTGGAAAAAAAAACCAGTATTTTTCTAGTTTCTAGGGGTGTGGCTACACAGGGGAGCACTTCCAAGGACTAAGGAATATGGAGGGATTTGAGGGACAGGTGAGTGCTGGCCAGGCCTGCCCTTGCTACAGAGGGGAGAGGCTTGTAGATCTATTTCCATTTGCCTAAGATCTTGGGTTTCTCTGGGAACTGACAACTTTTTGGTTGTGGGCAACCTGTGCTGTTTGCTGACAGCAGATTCTGCAAATCCCTTTACACTGATCCTCCCATGACAAGAGCCTTCTGAAGAACCAAGGGATGGACAAGAGCAAAGCCGCAAACAGTTTCCAGTTTTTCATGCTCGCCTCTTTCTTTCTCAGACATGATGTGGAAGGTATCTGTGTCACCTACAATACAGACATGCTCATTTTGCCTGGGATGAATGAAAACTCAAACAGCTCTGACCTGCATATTAGTTCTCCTGTGTTTTTCTTTCGAGGCCTCAGATGGGAGAGTTTCTGTGGGATTTTCGTGGTTTCTACATAGGATTTTTGCCGATTTCTTGTGATGGCAGCCTATGAACCCAATCACATTACTGAATAAATGTCAAGTTCAATTCACCAACTGTATATTTCTCTGAATGTTCGGAGGAGAGAGCTAGGTAATGAAGAGCTAGGAGGATAGAACTAGTGGAGTTCCTGCTTGCCCTGGAGGCAAGAAGGGTAGGCACATAGGTGTGAATGTACATGGCTTTGAACTAGATGCAGACCAACAAGCATCCACACGCCCCATGTGACTGAAAATTTGTCAACTAGGGAAAGAAGAAAGGTGCTAGGACAAGGCAAAACCAGGCTCTGTTCTACTTCCTTCTCAACACTTGGTACCTGGTCTGCTTCTGTACTGTGGGTTTATCTCTGTGAGAGATGCTCTGAAGGTCATGCTTGTACCAGAAACACAGTAGAAGGCAGGACTTTGTAGTGACAGGTGCAGCGAGTGTCTTAAAGTTGTATTTTCACTGCTGTGGTGATCCATCTATTCCCCGTGCTCCCCTGGAGTCTACGTACCGAAACACATGAGGTCATTGAGGGCTCTTCCCATATCGACATATATTTCTAAACTCACATCAGTTTGGGTAACTAGACCATCTTTCAGTTACCTACTTGTCAAAAACTTAGAAATTATTTCCATTAACACAAAACTTAAATGTGTATAAGTCTCCATTGGTCTGTCTTGACTGTGTAGTTCTGAAGCCATTGTTTTTCTGTGGATGCCCTTCAAAGCCCTGCCCAGACTACTAGTGCTCCTGCTCAGAATCCTGGGTCCTCCCCATTGTTTCATTGTATTTTGTATCCTTTTAAATCCCGAGCTTGTTTTTCACCCAGTGCCTTCATGATTGTGTGTACAAGGCAATCAAAGGAGGCTCCAACTTCCCTGTAGTGTTTCCATTTGCCCAGGAACACAGGCCATCTGAGAAAGCAAGTTAGTTCTAATTTCCTCTGGAGAAAGCTGAGCAGGTATCTGAAGCAGTGTCCTTTGTTCTTTCACGTCCTGCCAGTCATCAGAGGGCAGCTCTTCTAAGCCCAACACGTCAAGGATTGTTGGAGGAGGCCGTGGAGGCACGTGCCCTTAATCCCAGCACTAAGGAAGGAGAGGCATATGGATTTCTGTGAGTTCAAGGCCAGCCTGGTCTAAAAGAAATTGCTGGAGGACCCTAAGTAGTTCAGAGGCTCACTTGGAATTTATTTCTGCCCTTTGGAAATACGCTTATCTGAAACACGTGATAATGTGAAGCCCCGGTGATATAGTTGTAGTCAATACGTTGACTTTCCCAGAAGCATCTACCAGAGCTTTCTCCTGCAGTAACCATGGGTAAGACTGTCCACAGCTTGACTTCCCACAGTAGCATCGTGGGTTCAAAAGTTAATTGATGTTTAATTCTAGATAATTATACTTTTGGAGATCTGGAGAGATGACTTAGTGCTTAAGGGCACTTATTGGTCTTGCAAAGGACCCTAACTGGGTTCCTGGGCCCACACAGTGGTTTACAGCCCTCCTTAACTCTAGTTCCAGGGCATCTGATGACCTTTTCTGACCTCTATAGGCACCAAGAACTCATGTGGTACATATACATACATGCGTGCCAAACTCACACTTAAAACAATCCTAAATTTGCATAGTTTTTAAAGGAAGTATTTCTTCTTCCCCCTCTTCCTCTACCTCTTTTTCTTTTTCTTCTTGAGAATTGCATTATGTTTTTTATCTCAGCTCATAAACTCCTAGAACAGACATTCTTAAAGTAAAAATAATAAAATGTGTTAATAGCTTGCATTTCCAGTGAGAAGACTTTCATTTCCATGCTGAATGAAATCAATAACTTAGCAACTGTCCTCTACGTGCCTGTATTATATATTACAGTCATTTAGCAAATTCAAAGAAAATTCAAGGACATCCATGCTGAGAAAAAGTTTTAAAAAACATAACAAATAGGATATAAATATAAGTTGAATAAAATAACAAAACATTCCATATTTTAAACACATGACCCAATGACTTCCCTTGACATTGATACACGATTCAGGTGCAAAGGCTTTTCGGAGGCTTTATGAATGAACTGGACTTTGAACTAGACTTTGAAAGCAGTTTAAAGAGATGGATATGATATAGTAAACACAAATGGAGGTCATGGGTTGTGATGGGTTTAATGAGAATATCTCCCATAGATGTACATGCTTGAATACTTGGTCCTCAGTGGAATTGTTTGGGAAGGATTAAGAGGTGTGGCCTTGTGAGTGTATCACTGGGAGCAGACTTGAGGTTTCAAAAGACTCCTGCCATGGCCAGTTAGCTCTCTCTGCCTCCTGTTTATGGATCAAGATGTGAGCTCTCAGCTCATCCTGCCTCTCTGCCTCTGCTTTCCCATCATGGGTTCGAATCTCCTGAAATGGTAAGCCCAATTAAATACTTTCTTTTATAACTTGTCTTGATCATGATGCTCTGTTACAGCAGTAGAAAAGTAACTGAGACATGGGTCAACCCTTTTATTTAGGGCAAAATATACAGCCTGTGGGATCTTGACACATAGCTAATAAACCAGGTAAGGTAGAAAATATCAGAATTTAGTGAAAAGTGATCCTGTGAAATCCAAGGAATTTTTCTTACTGCTGGAAAAAAAAAACACCCAGAAAAAGCAACTTAAGGAAGGAAGCATTGATTAGGTTTATAGTTTAGGTCTACAGACTATTGGGATGGAGAAGTTCTGGTTGAGGTAGCTGATCACACCGCATCCTTAACTAAGAGAGTAGAGGCTATCAATGTTGGTGTTTGGCCATCTTCTCCTATTATTTGGTCTGGGGTCCTGGCCTATGGGATTTTGTTGCCAACCAATGGGTTTTAACCTAATCTAGTTAATCCCTCATGGGCATTCCCAGAAGATTCTCTCCTGGTTGTTTCTAAACCCTATCAAGTAGACAATATTAACCCTTTGATATAGCTCTTAGCAGAAACAAGATGTTCATCTCAGTGTCTTTACCTGAGACTCTATGTGTTGACACCTGTGTCCTTCCCTGACTTAGGCATTTGTGACTGTGACCTGAATAAATCCTTATAGAGAATCCAAATCCCCAACAAATGGAAGTTGCTTATGTTTTGGAAACTGGGCCATCAATATGCTTAATTGGAGGAATCTTAAGCACAAACCATAGCTGAGTAAATACAATGGATTTATCTGAGGGCAAAAATAAATTATCTGGCTATTATCGTATTCAGAAACACATAACAAGATGCAAACATCTTTTTCAGCCTGACGGTGTGTGCTCATAAGTGCTAACTACGCTACTGCAGGACTCAGAGATGAGAAAATGAAGAGTCGAGGGTGAGAGACTAGCCTGGGAAAGTGTGAAAGCAGTTTGGAAGGCCGGTGAGCACATGTGCAGAGGATGAAAGCAATATCCTAATCAGCCATGATGCCTGCTCCGTCCTACCGAGTAGCATTCCTCTTGCGAACATCATTGGCTTCACTGTGGAGATTTTACAGAAGAGACCCCTGGGCCTATGTGCTCGTTCACCAGGGCTTTAGTGACACCGAACTAAACATCAACCTTGACAATGACCACTGTTGAAGAGACCCTAACTAATTGCATCATTTGGAGCTTCAGTTCTGAACTGTGACCTTGGCTCCTCACATCCCCCTTTATGGTCCTGGTGTTTGAATCCATTTGGTGAAGATTTATGTTTTATTTGTTTTATCCATGTTATAGTTTCTCTATGAAGCGTTGCTATGAGACGGATTTGCAATAAAGTCTAGCATCCTGATTCTTTTTAAAAAGAACTCTATTTATTTTTTGGTTGTGTGTGTATGTGTTAAAATGTGCACATGTGTGTAGGTGCCTGCATGTGGGTCTGCTTCTTCCTCCAGATTGTTGGCGCATTTGGTCTACAAGGGTGGAGGGAGCGGAAGTGGAGGACAGGATTAGACAGCTGTGGGTATGGTGGAGACAGGAGAGGACTTCGGTGAATCAGCTCAACTTTCTTCCAGAGGACAGGGGATATATAGGATTGGGAAGCCTGGGGACCAGCCCCAATTTGCATAAAGTGGTATGTATGCTCCTATCACATGACTTTGTATGTGACAGCAAGGTCCTGTGGCCAAGCTCTGAGTACAGGTCTTAGTTACCGTCTGTGCAGCAGGGGAAAGACTTCTAGCAGAAAACTGTGCCAAGGGTCATGCTAGAGATAAATCAGGCATCCAGGCTCAGAGACAGTTTTCGGATAAGGTCAGGCCCAGACGTTCTCCAGATAAAGGCAGGTGGACAACAGGAAATCTCGTGGGTGATGAGGGAATCCTCATGTTGCCAAGCTTTGGAGAAAGTAGCCAGGCCCTGAGAGACTGCAACCTCCGAGCAGCAAGACTTTCCAACACCTGCAGATCCCAGAGGAGGGCAGTTAGCCCCTGGAACTGGAGAAACAGGCAGTTGTGATCGCCTGATGAGTGTACCAGCTTCCAAATTCAGGTCTTCTATAATCAGGGCACTCTTGTAATGACTGAGCCATCTCTCCAGCCCCGCACCTTGATCTTGACCTCGCCATCTACTGATTATCTTTTCTCTTTCTTTCTTTCTTTCTTTCTTTCTTTCTTTCTTTCTTTCTTTCTTTCTTTCTTCCTTCCTTCCTTCCTTCCTTCCTTCCTTCCTTCCTTCCTTCCTTTCTTTCTCTCTCTCTTTCTTTCTTTCGTGAGTGATTTCCACTGTAGGCTGGATATTTGGATATTTGGGGTATGATGTCATAGGACTCTGGACCTTACATACAACATGTGAGCCTGCTTCAGCCACCAACCTATGACTCAGCTCTACTAAGAGATGCCTGTGGGCTGCCTCGTTAGTGCCAAATGAGGTGAGAGAGTGCTCCAGGTTCTCTCGTTGTCTCTGCTGATGGGCCAGGGTTGCTTCCCACCTCTCAGGGGCAGCGTTGGTGCTCAGAGGGAGAGCTAGGGGAAAGCATGAATAGGCCATTTTCTGGGAGGACATCATCTCTCGTTCCCGTCTCGATTTCCTTTCCACATGATGCTCTTCATCATGTGCTTAGGATCCTTAATGCACTATGATTGCTTAGCTGGAGGCCGTCTAAATTACTTCCCTGATCTGTCAATCTTCAGCGTGGGAGTGTCTTACGGAAGCGTGACACAGCAAATATAACAAGGAAAGAGCAATCCTCATTTGAAGTAGGGCTAGTGCCCTGTAACCACAGTAACTGGACTGTTTATTACCTAAACTGTGATGTCAAAAGTGAGGGTTAAAAAATGGTGCTCAGTCAACTAAATGGATGCAATTTACAGTTTTTATATTTTTTTAAAACCAGATATGTGTCTATACAAATCAGAGCAAAATACTTTAAAATGCTTCTTTCTCTGTCATCGTTTCTCACCAGAAGACTAAACACATAAGCATCCACCTAGTGCTGGAAGTTCTTGAGTGTATGTAAACCAAGGCTGCTGTGTAACTATTTCATCTGAATTGAGACAACCTGCTCCTGAGGGAGGAGAGAACTTTCCACAGCTCAGAACCTTACAAGGCGCACCAAGGTATCTCTCTAATGTTCTGTAAGCCACGGACAATTGCTGGGGAGCAGGAGACTCTCCGGGAAGCCATCTGCAAGTTGTGCAGGGAAATTTTAGGGATGCAGCTTTCATGAGTGCAGCCTACCGTGGCATGGGATTTTCTGTGGTGGAGACGACTTGGATCGCTCACACTCCTGTGAATAACCTCAGTAGACTCATTGGCTCACGAAGATAGATTTGGGTGGAATTAGTTTTTTTTCAATTTTTATAGCAAAATATTAGATATTTGGTGACCAAATATCCTGCTACAAAGTACCTTTTGGTCACTGATGTTTTTAAATGGCAAAAAAAAAAAAAAAAAAAAAAATTCAAGTAATTGTCTCATTAAATATCTCATTAGTTTACCGGCTGCAAAATCAAAGGTTTTCTCAATTTGAACTCACCCAGATTGGAATAGATACATGTTCAATTTAATATTTCTAGTGAAAAATCAACACTTTAGTGGGCATCTCCCCAAGCTGCTTTGTGCCAGAGCACAGCTGAGCTACAGAGTTTAGACAGCGCAGGACTTCCTGAACTGGAGCCGACCTGCCTGTTTCTTCATTTTTACTGTAAGATTTTCTTCATTGTGATCCAGTTGCCATGGAGAAAACATTTGGCATATCATGTCTCAGAGACTCAGTTAAGGACACCAAGGTAAGCTGAACGAGATGACAGCTACATTCAGAGGGCCCACCTAGATGTTCTAGGCGACTATAGGAAACCGTAAGCTCTGGTTCATTTACAAAGCAAACCCTTGGAACATTCAAACTTGTCCGAATTTGCTTGATGATGAATGATAGACGAAGGGAGAAAATGCGTCTGCACACCAAAGTTTACCAGGAAGATAGTTAGGCAAAGTCAAGTCATATAAACGAATATGCAATACATCTCAAAAGTTGCTATGTTGATTTAAAATGTTTATTTGAATTACTATGTTTAAAGGATTTTTTTCTTTGCAGGACTGGAAGCTGAAGCCAAGTCCTTACCCATGCCAGGCCAACTCTCTACCACTGAACTATCTTGCCCTCTCTAAGCAAGCCTTCTGTCACTGGGCTGTCCCCCAGCACCGTGAAAGAATTCACTCTTGTCTTACGTTATTAATGGATGGGAATAAGTCTATATAGGAGTGACTCCACACGTGGAAAAAGGAAATTTTCTTTGTCTTTGAAATTATTGTGTGCTATGTTCCATGCACTTTTAGGGAAGCGGGCGCAGGCACACCAAGGACCATCCACTGCTCTGGGGAGCAGCAATGCCACAGAGCCTTGAGCTCCACTGTGTGTCACTGGCGCCCTCTGCTGTCTTTACCTGGTACTGCAGTTGGGAAATAGCCAGTGTTTACTGTACTGGATTAAGAGACTGTCTTTGTAGTTTACAACTAACTACACAGTAGGGGTTTAGATTGCAGAAGATTGAAGGTTCTTTCATTACAGTTTTTATTACAGGATATTGAAAATGACTTGGGGTTATATTTGATCTTCATTATTTTAAATAAAATACCTTGTTTAAGGAGTGAACGCAAGAAGCCATACAGTCTTATGACTACCGACATGGCACCGAGCACCCGGATGATGCCGGCCTGGGGCTGACTCACTGTTGTATTTCTGAAACCTCTGATGAGTCACAGATTGCCTGTCTCTAAAACAGAGATGTAATTAACAATACAATATTAGACCAGCAGGGTTTCTTCAGGGATTAAATGGGATCACGAGTGCCCACAGTCTGGGACAGCCTTAACTACCTTTTCCTGTACCTCACAGTTGTCATGCCTGGGTGAATGAAGTTCATCTTCTGACCAAGTCCGGTGGCCTGATCAGGGAATGGTGTGTGAGTCCCAAGAGCCTCCCTGCTACCAGTCTGCAGATCTCCAGACCCCCACACCTTTAGCCGGTTGCTTACCCCAGGCAGAGAGAGCAGAATGTCCCATGCATGACCTAACTCTGGGAGACCAAGACACAGGCTCTTCCAGAGCTTTTCAGGGTAACTGAAGCCCTCACCCCTACACACGCAGTCACACAAGCACAAAACAAAGCAAAAAACAAAGAGGCATGGCTACAAAGTGTCGGGGCTAGTTATCAAACTTATTCATAAGGTGGTGAGCCTTAAGATTGAAAAGTACAAATAAGTCAACAATGAAGAGACAGACTTTATCCCTATATGGTTATACAGATGGGGAAGGGGAGGGCTGAGAGAAGGGAGGTAAACTGGTTGGTATGTAAAATAAATAAAAAAGCGTTATTTGAATAAGAAAGTAATAAAAATAAGAATGTTTAAGGTGAAGGAAACATCTTTTGCATTACTGGTAATTCTGTTACACACCTGCAAGCACTAATGAGCAGAGAAGAACACTCTTCTGCACAGCTGACATGAAGCTAGACTGAAGCCACTAGAAAGCACAAATTCACAGTTCTTCAGAGTCACCCGAGTCACTGATTCCCAGAGTGAGGCTGACCTAGGAATGGACACAGTGTGATGCTGTGATCCCTTGCTGGAAATCCTTCCAATCTGCTGTCACACCTGGAACATATACTTTGATTCTCAGACACTGTGATGATTGGCTTGAATTGTCACCTGGACCCTAGTTAGAGTCACTAGGGAGAGTCTCACTGAGGGACTGTCTAGATCCGATTGATTAATGGGGCGGTTGTCTTGATGTAGTTCATTCATATGGGAAGCCCCAGTTCACTGTGGATGTCCCCATTCCCTGGATTGGGGCCTCGAACCATATAAAGTAGTGGAGACTATTGGACATTGAGAATGCATGCGTTCATGTCTCTATGCTCTTGACTGTGGATGCTATGTGACTAGCTACCCCAGTTCCCTACCTGGAACTGTATACTTAGGTAAACTCCTCCTCCTGCAAGTTGCTTTGGGTGAGAGTGTTATATCCAAGCAACAGAAATGGTATAAGAATTCTATTCATCACCTGAAGCTGAAATAGAGTGAGACACATTTGCACACGCTCAAGGCTTCAGCTTGGAACTCTCTATGCTGTGGGCAGACTAAGCTCCAAGGCTCATGCCAACATGGGGGATCAGCAGAGGGTCCCTGCTGGCAGCAGGATGCTGGCAGAGTACACTTGTGGCCCAGATAAAAGACAAGGCAACAGGGATCCAGACAGCTGCTTTTACAGATACCTGTGTCTTATCCACCTGCAGAGCTTGCGGGTCACAGTGGCTAAGCTAGACACTGATGACACCCCAGACTAAGAAATCAGGGTTTTTTTTTTTTAGTGAGAGGACTTCATAGTCACTCACCAGAGGGTTGAGGACTGAAATTAGGAGCACCAGATGTTTTGTCATATGGGTAGAAAAACAAAGTTAGAATAACAGAAAAAAGTCTGGGAATAGCTGTGTGCCTATTGCCCATCCTTAAAATCAGCAGCATTCTGACAAATTATTTTATCCATAGCCACAACTTTAAAAAAAGAAAAGAAATGTCTCCTCTCCTGTAGCATGGCTAGACAGATGGGCTTCCATGGTGAGAGGATTAAGGTCTGCAGGGAAAGGCCTCAGGCTGCCCTGCCTGCTGCCTGCTGTGTGGGAAGCAGCTCGGTTGAGCATGCTTACATTAGTAAAGCCTCCCATATCCCATATCGAGTGGACACTTGATGAAGTTTGACAGGTGCATAAAATGTTTAGATATGGAGCATCTTGTAAATGCCCAAATCTCCCTGATGACCAGAGCTGTCTTTTGTTCCATAACTTATCATTTCAAAAATTACAGGTAAATGTCTGAGTGAGAGATAGGTAGGGCCCTGGGGCTTGCTAGTTAGCCAGCCTGACCTACTTGGCATGCTCCAGGCCAGTGAGAAACCTGATTTTACTAAACAAGGTGGATGATGCCTGAGAAAAGATATTGGAGGCTGACATCTGTTCAACACACACACACACACACACACACACACCTGTGTTTCTGCACATTCATGCACACACAAAATTACATGAATGGAATAATATGACATGGTTCTTCATGTCTGGAGTTTTCATGGCCCAACAGCTTTGAGGTTTATCCATATTGGTGCATGTGTGTGTGCTTCATTCAGATTTCCAGATGAATGGCAGCTCTTTGGAAAGAGGGATCATAATCAGGTTGGTCACAACCTTCTCAACATGGGGCCATAGAGAGATCACCAAATGCCAAATTTTGTTATTGTAATTGGAGATGCCACGAACAGTGACCCCAGCATTCATTGGTGTTTGTTTTCTCCCTGAAGAGTAACACATTAGATACTATGTCACAGATAATCCCCTGAGAATAACACGTTAGATACTATGTTACAGATAATCCCTAAGAGTAACACATTAGATACTATGTCACAGATAACCCCCTGAGAATAACACGTTAGATACTATGTCACAGATAATCCATAAGAGTAACACATTAGATATCACACCACAGGTGAATCCCTAAGAGTAACAGATTGGATACTATGCCACAGGCCTGTTTAACCTTGTAGCAAACTACCATATGGTCTTGTCCACATTGGGGCTTTGCTGTACCACATATTGTACACAGGAGCATGTATGGTATCATATCAGCCCAGTGTGATTTGTGCTTTCCTTAAGGAACATTATCATGAATACATTTTCATGCACTCGTGGTCTCCTGTTTACTTTTCTCAAGTGTCTGTGATTAATTTGTCCATTTTGTTAAATGAATGTTTTACCTTCTTATGGTTCTGAGTATCATTTCTTGGTCATATATATGTTATATTATACTTATAATGTGATATATATATATATCACATTTCCTCTTCAAATTGAGCACTGATTCATCTTTTGTGATAGACCTTCATGTGTCTTTGTTTCTATGAATGTGTTTCCAAGGGAACAATGATCTTTTCAATGACTGATGCTTCATGGTCCATTGGTGCAGAGAAAAGCAGCACTCAGCATTTACTTCACATTGTAAATTAAAGTAACTGATGGGGAGCATAGATTAGTGATAAACTGATAACGTTTCTAGAGAGATCAGCACTGCGGACTAATGTCTCTTATAATAGGAAATGCATGCACTGTGGACATTTTCCCTATTTCATTGTCCATATCTAGCACAATGCTGAACGGATGCTGCCTGTCTTCTGCTTCGACCTCATGAGTGCTCGCCACACCCTCTAACAGTACATGTGTCTGTGTAATGACCTGAGGAGCAGCAGAGCTGGCAGCCCCAGCAGCACTAGCGACCCTCTCACCCAGTTCTGTAATGTCACAGACCACATCAAGCAGCTTCTGATGGGTGGAAGTTGGTACACCATGGGCAGGGGGATGGGACCTTCCTGTGTCCACCTAGTCTGATGTAGGCCCTGAGCCTCCCTGGTGAGCATACTGTTCACTGTGGCAGGATATTCCTATGAAGGCAAGACTGCAGACAAACATGTGCTTACCAATCCAAATTCCCACTCCCTCCCCTCCACAGATGCTCCCCCACCCCTCCAACCCTAAGGGAGTGCCATGTGGAAAGTCCAAGGCCCTTCCTACTACATCTAAGTTGAGCAAGGTTTACATCCAAAGAGAAAAGGATCCCATGAAGCCAGTATATGCAGTAGACACATCTCAGTGTCACTATCAGTGGCCCCTCAGTCTGTCCCAGCTGTCAACCCCCTTCAGAGGGGCTTGGTTGTTCCCAGAAGCATTTCCTTATACAGAAAGGAGATTTTCTTTTAAAATCAAGGCAGTAGCTTGCTTTGAAGATTCACCTCGGAATTCTCATTGCTTGTCCATTAGCCCATACCACACACTGCCGACCTATACTGTCTCCTGCCTTGGAAGAGGCTCTGAAGCAGAAAACTAAACAAAGGCCCATCTGGATCCATCACAAGGCACCAGCAGGCTTTTCTAGTCCAGCTTGCCTCAATAGCTGTTGGCCTCAGAGGCTCAATTCTGATCAACAAATACTGGTGGTTTTTGCGGGAGAGTTGGTATTACTGATTCCATGGAACCATCCTTGCCTTCTTATCCTTTAATTTCTCCTTGTTCTGTTTATATTTCACAGTGTGAGTAGAACCATGGCTGAACAGTAAATAATCAGCTATATTTATAATAAAACTGATGTCTTTGGATGGATTTCTGGCATCCCATGCTGTTTTCATGGCTTCCTTCCTGCTCTTCAGGCATCACAGAAATAAACATGCCTTACTATCCGCAGTCTTCCTGTTTCATGAAAGACAGTTCCCTGAGCCCGCTGGCCTCCATTTCTTTTACCACCATCTTGTGGACAAAGCCCTTGTGACTGAAGAATTGGGAGAGGAATATGAGCAAGGTGGTCTTGCCCCTGAGGGATCAGCTTGTTCCCTTTATTCTGTCTCCTGTTGGTGACAGAGAGAGAGAGTAGATCAAGTTCTGGTGGTGGCTCAAACTGTGGCTATGTGGAGGAAGAGGCAGATCACACACAGGCTGGGATCCTAGCAGTGGCTACTGGTTGAATCAAGAAGCCCAGATCACATAGTCTTCATTTTGTATTATAAATGATCAAGGCTGTAAGTAGCTGAGGCCACTGGCTCAGCCTAGAGAGTCCTGAAAGCACCCGGAATACGTGCCAGACAGTTAAGAGTCTTTGTTTCAAAACTGCTGCTAGCTGCCTGACGGTATCTCTAACCCAGAAGAGAACAGTCACAATAAAACAGTCAAAAGAAGCCTGCATGAGCAGTGAGACACCGAAAACCAGTGCTGCCTCCAAAGTACAGGAGCCATCCCCAGGCCCAGGTCCCCAAAGGCCACCAGCATCCTCTAACCTGTGCCCTAAACAACAGTAGCCATCCTGAAGCCCAGGCCCCATGCACTTTCTCATCCAGAGCTGTGACAAAGGAGAACTGTCCTTTCTAATCACCAGGTCAAGGAACTACAGGGAGCAGAGGTAAGGCAGTTCACTCTTCGTTTCTGCAAAACTGGCTGCGATCCAAACCAAGAGACAAAATGGCTGCCATTTTGACAGTAGCGGTGGTTTTCATAGTCCTAAATCCAAGTTCCTGCCCTCCTCCCTTTGGCTGGGTACTTCAACCAAATTTCAGAGTTCAGAGTTACAATCATCCCGGTCACCTGGCATAGCTCTGCCTAAAATTCCCCATCTTCCTGGGACTCAAGATTCCCTCCCTTGACCTGATGCTTGGGTGCAGTTCTAGAGCAGAGTGTAAGTTTTCACACTTAAGATAAAGGAAATACCTAGGCAGGCAGGCAGTCGTTGCCTGGGAAGGCAGGTTCGGTGTGTCTTGGTTACTTCTGATCTGGTAAACTTAAATCTGAGGCATCTCTGACACTGAAAATAGATCATGCCCATCTCATTTCTTACAGAAGATAACACATATGATAAGTGTATGCTGAAGCAAAACGTTGAGGGAAATTCCGAGACTAGACAGAATCATTTCATTCATATTTCCCTGAAAACCTCTGCACTGACAGATACAACCCCGTGCTATTCCTCCCCAGATGGCAATGGCTTCCTCCTGTTTCAGGAAGGAGAGTATATTGGATGACAGGGATTTGCTTCACCAGAGATAATAACTTTGCTTCTACAGACACATTTTAAGAAACTCCCTCTCCCATCTGTGCTTCCCTCCCACACTAAGTTTCTGGAGAAATTCCCTTCCCATAGCCGAGATCCCATTAACAGCGCTAGAAAAATCTGACGGGACTTTCTCCAGACTGCCCAGAGCTCTCGGATGACATCTGGGCGCAGAGTGAAAAATCCAATCATTTTTTTTTCAGTTGTCACATTAAATATCTACATCATAAATAATCTTCTCTAATGGGGGCTCAGGAAGGGACCCAGCTGGCATTTTCCCACCCTGTACATTAGCTTACCTTTAAAGTGGGAGAGAGGGCATAACACTTTAGCCAAGAGCAGGTGTCGTGAGTTGAAAGAAGAGCACTCTGTAGAAAGTGCTCAGTACCTGACAGGTATGGGAAGTTCTTCTGTATACATGCTGCTTTTATTGGTTAATAAAGAGGCTGTTTTCAGTCAATGGCTTAGCAGAATATAGCCAGGCTGAAATAGATATATATAGAGAGAGTAGGCGGAGTTAGAAGAAGCCAGCAGCTGCCACAGGAGACAGACGCCTCCACCAGAGCCTGCAGAAACTTTGCTGGTCAGCCACGACCTCATGGTGAGGCACAGATTAATGGAGATGGGTTAGTTTAGGATATAAGAGCTAGCTAGCAATATGCTTAAGCTATTGGCCAAACAGTATTGCAATTAATACAGACTTCTGTGTGATTATTTTGGGAGTCTGGGTGGCCAGGAAATGAGAACAAGCAGCCTCCAACAACACCTGACAAATGAGATGGACACACAGCTATAGGGTAAGGGGGCAGCCATGTTCCTCAGAGAATATAACCAACCTTCTGGTGTAAGTACATTGAGAACTGAAGTTCCCAAAGAATAAGCCACTCCCCCATTATCAGGTCCTCCAGGATTCATTGACTGATTAGAGCTTTGTGGTTGTGGGGAGTTGGAATGTTACAGATCATCTTGGATCATCTTCAGCCACTTTAATAGTCATCAATTGTCCTTTTCCAAGTTTGCCCTAATCCTCTTGCAATTACCTCTTTAAGCCTTTGGAAATATCCCTGGCTCCACCAATCTGCAAGCTAAGACTGTCCTCAGATAACACCAGAGACCTATAATAGACAGCTTCTTCCCTGTAACCTGCTTACCCCATGTTCCCATCCACATATTTGGAAGGATGGATTAATTTGGTTCTGCAGCTATGGAAACTTCATGGCACTGTTCCGTGTAGGAACATTCTATGTAACAGGCTCCTGAATCTGTGTTTTGGTGCTGTGGGCCCTGTATTGTCACCTTTGAAGTGAGGGTAAGTCGAGTGGGCAGCCTCCTGCTCTGGGTCGCTTGCTACCTGTAGCCCTGTCCCTATCTCACCTGCTGGCATGGCTCCCGCCATCACACCCTGGCATTTACTTTCACTGTGACCCAGGGCACTGAAAGGCTGCCCTGCAGCTTGTTTGAAAGGTGTTAGTTCCCCTCAATCCCAGCAAGGCCTCCTGTGTTTGGGTTCTACACAGGCTTCAAGGATATAGAGCCAAATCTTTTAGCCTTCCATGACTGGATCCAATCTTTAATGTAGATACCCCTCTGTGGTCTTAGGTTGTAAGGCTTTATCAATTCAGTGTGTGTGTGTGTGTGTGTGTGTGTGTGTGCGCGCGCGCGTGTGTGTGGTGTGTGTGAGCTCACGTGTGCGTGTGTGCATGTGTCCCCATGCACTCATTTGAGTAGGTGCTCACTCCTGTGCACTCACAGAGTACATCAGATATCCTGCTCTATGCCTTCTGATCTTAGTCCCTTGACAAGGTTTATCCCTGAACCTGGAGCTAAGCAGGACCAGCTAGCTCCAGCAATTGTCCTGTCTCTTCCCATACACTCACTGCCCAGTGTTAGAGTTATTGCACATGGCCATCCTGTTTTTTTTTTTTTACAAGGGATCTGAATTCAGATTTTAATGCTTGCCTAATATGAGCTCTTAGTGCTTATCCCTCTCCTCAGCCCCAGGTCACTAAGTATTTCCTATTGTATGCTCTCTTTGTGACTCTGCATGTGTGGTTTTGAAATAACTATAAGCAGAAATAAAAAAATGTGATTAACTCCAAAGACACGGTTCTTGCCTCTAGTCACAGTAGCCATGCTTGGACTGCTGGAGAGAGAAAGAGCTAGGGGGGAGAGGTGAGATTTCTATTTCAGAGGATACTCTGAGACACTCCTGTCTATTTATTGAGGTAGAAACTTCTACATCTATCCATGAAGTGTTTTATAAGAATTTAAAAGTAGGGAGCACTGTAGAGTTAGAAGAAACTCCCAAACACACGGATATATCCATGCCTGGCTGGTTCTGCAATCCAAGCGAAGAAAGATGGCAGGAGTAATTAGTTTCTGGGGATTGTTATAATGTTCCATTATGATGTGGAGTTATCTTGTGGATTATGCCAAGCCTTGAACAAATATCATTTCCTCTTAGCGAGTTTTAAAGTCTGTGTTAAGTACACGTTATTTGCTGGAAAGAAGCTGCCCAGGAGACCTCACACTGACTGCTGTATCTTAAGGTCAACCCGGAGGCTTAACTCACTTGCTTTTCTTTATAGACTTGCACAAATACTTCCTTCTCTCAAATCCGTCTACCTAGCAAAAATCCCTTCTATTCTTATATTTACCCAGAAGCAACTCATGTTTTATTATGGGCTTATACAAAATAAATAATTATAACCAAGATGAAGATATATCCATAGTTAAAAGCTAACATTCTAATTGAGCTGGATTTTGACTAGAATTATCACACAATACCAACCCAGGCACAACAGCTACCAATCAGGACAGTATGGACGTCCTGTTGATGGCAGAAGTGGCTGTCACTCAGTGCAGGTTTGGGACAGGACACCAGGTGCTGGCGATCCAGCAGTGACAGGTTCTCTCCTCCATCCAGGATACATTGTAACCCAGGAGAATGCCGCTTCCTTTGGTTCACCCACAGAGTGTTTGAAAAGTATCATGGACCAGAGACTCGATAATTAATGCCATCAATGTGCCAAAAGGAAATAGCTGAGGGGACCAAACTGGCTCCAAGTTCTAGACTCAAAGAAGCTTCCACGATTGTCAATTTCCATTGCCTATAGAGTTGAGCATCAGCTCTACCAAAGACAAAGAAATCCCATTTTCATGGGGAAAGGGACGGAAGAAATGCTTCCATATGCTGCCAGATTGTCTTAGTTAGGGTTTCTATTGCTGTGAAAAGCCAGCATGACCACAGCAACTCTTATAAAAGAAAACATTTAATTGGGGTGGGTCGCATACAGTTTCAGAGGTTCAGACCTTTATCATCATGATGGAGAGCATGGCTGCATGGCAGACAGACATGGTACTCGAGTAGAAGCTGAGAGTCCTATGTCTTCCAGGCAACAGGAAGTTGACTGAGACATTAGACAGTATCCTGAATAAAGGAAACCTCAAAACCCACCCTCACAGTGACACACTTTCTCCAACAAGACCATATCTCCTAATAATGCCACTCCCTACAAAATTATAGGGGCCAATCACATTCAAACTACTATGTTCTACTTCCTGGCCCCACCATTTTGTAATAATATCATAATGCAAAGGCATTTAGTCTGACTCCAAAAGTCCCCATAATCTATCACAGTCACAGCAATGTTTTAAAGTCCAAAGTTCAGTGTCTCTTCTGAGATTCATTCTATTTCTTAACTATAATTCCTTATATAAAAATCAAAATCAAAGAACAGATCCAACAAGTAATGGCACAGGATAGACATTCCCATTGCACAACATGGGGAAGGGAGCAAAGTGAGGAAATACTAGACCAAAGCAAGGCTGAAAACCCAGCTGGGAAACTCCAGATTCTGTACTTCCATATAAGATACCAAAACACTCCTTAGATCTCCAGCACAGGTCTCAACCCCTGCAGCATGTGGATGGCTACTCTTAGACTTTTCCAGCCTAAACTGAAAAAGCCAATCTAACTAATGTGTACTCTGCCCATTTTGTTCCTCCGGGGAACCTCAAGTAATACAACAGTAATAGGTTGATAACTATTAATTCTATGCCAAATACTAGTGGTGTGGGAGAAAAAGGTTCCTGGTCTAGCTGGCCTAAGACAGAAAAAAATCAGCATCCAGCACTAACTAGAATTACCTCCTATGTACTGGAATGATAGGTGTGTGGCATCATGCTCAGTATTTTATATGATTCTGTGGATCAAGCTCAAAACTTTGCATGCTTGGAAGTACTCTACCCTCAGAGGCACACCCTTGCCCCCCTAGACAATTTAAATGTCAAAATGTTCCCAATTACACCACGTTGAAGAAGTCTATCATCTTCAGAAATTATTCTCTGAGCAAACACCAGGCAATAAAGGTTTCCACCAACATCGGCATGAGGCCTGAGGCATGGTCTTGATGAAAGAAGTGAGCTTGTGGGTAACAGTGACTTGCAGTCTGTGCACAAAAGGATAGAAAACAGCTCTGCCATGCTGGACTAAGCAGGGCAAGCAGGTAGTACCATATTTCCCCTAGCAATGGATCTGTTTAAATTCATAAGAAGTACTTAGCATTTTAAGAAGCAGTCCTGGTCAAAAAATAATTATAAATACACAATAAAGACAAATCCAGATAGAAAAGACCTCTAAGAGGGTTACAGTGTTGGGTAAATGCATTATGTAGGCTTGGGAGAGAGAAGATAAAGAGTATAGAAAGTCATAAAGAGAAGTAAATAGCATTAAAAAAAAAGTAAAGTCTTTAAAGAGACAGTACAGACAGTCATAGATTAGAGGAGTAAAAAAATAATAAGCCACGTAAAATGGAATATTCACAGAGAATCTGGATTGTGTATATTATTGTGTTTTCTTTGAATTTTTTTGACTGTAAAGGTGCTAAGTAACCAATATATACTTTAAAGGTATTTTGTCTTAAGAATTTGGGTCTAAGGATAATGTTGCTTTGGAAAAGAGATTCTTCTTTTGTTTCCACAGAGGTGAGAACCTGTGGATTTTTTCCAGCTAATGTGGTTTGTTGGACCAAGAGCCCCTGAAAAGTTGCCTTGAACACCACTCAAAAAATTAAGCAGTTTGGAGAGAACTATGCCCATATACCCAAATATTGTTTATAAATGTGTCTTTACATGTAAAGGGAGATATGCTATAGAGATTTGCATTGGTATGGATCTTGGTTTATTGATACAAATTTAAGGCCAATTTTGATATACTGTGTATACTATGTTAAAGTTGAAACCTTCCTTTTTATTTAAACAGAAAAGGAGAGGTGCTATGCGATTCCCCTCTGTATGCTGTGGATACTATTGGCTAATAAAGAAACTGTCTTGGGCCTGTGCAGGGAATAGAAGTAGGTGGGATAAACTAAACTGAATGGTGGAAGGAAGAAGAAGGAAGAGAAGCCCTGTCGTCCTGCT
This sequence comes from Alexandromys fortis, assembly GCF_014885135.2. Taxonomy (NCBI): domain Eukaryota; kingdom Metazoa; phylum Chordata; class Mammalia; order Rodentia; family Cricetidae; genus Alexandromys; species Alexandromys fortis. The sequence continues at coordinate 1,961,494 of NW_026068035.1, forward strand.
GGAGACAGATGCCAGAACTTTACCCGGTACACCACTGCCAAGTGGTAATACATAGATTAATGGAGATGGGTTAAATTTAGATGTAAGAGTTAGCCAATAAGAAGCTAGAGCTAATGGGCCACACAGTGATTTAAATAATATGGTTTCTGTGTGATTATTTTGGGGCAAAGCTGCCAAGAACCAACAAGCAGCAACCACACAACAAAAATGGCTGAAGTGGCAGGAAGGGAGGTGACTATTTATCTTAGTTAGGGTTTCTATTGCTGCAATAAAACACCATGACCAAAAGGCAATTTGGAGAGGAAAGCTTGTGCTTCTACATTGCTGTTTATCACTGAAGGCAGTCAGGACAGGAACTCAAGCAGGGCAGGATCCTGGAGACAGAGGATGATTCAGAGGCCATGGAGGGGTGCTTTTTACTGGCTTGCTCGGCTTGCTTTCTTGTAGAACCTGGGACCAGTAACCCAGGGATGGCACCACCCACAAAGGGCTGGGCCCTTCCCACTGATCACTAATTGACAAAATGCCTTACAGCTGGATCTCATGGAGGCATTTCCTTAGCTGAGGTTCCTTCCTCTCTCAGGACTCTAGCTTGTGTCGAGTTCACACACAAAACTACCCGGTGCACTGTGTTAGTTGGATGCCTGATTGGCATGCATGAAGTTCCAAGTTTGATCCTTAATGCTGCATAAAGTGGGTGTGGAGGAGTCCTAGAACATGCGAGGTGAAGGAAGCAGTATCAGAAGTTCAAGGTTATTGGTAGCTATCTTGAAAGTTCAAAATCAGATTGATCTACATGAGACCCTGTATTAAAAACAAACAAAATTCCAAGGCTGCCCAATCCAGTGTGATCCCAGACTTCTTGTTTTGAGGAGCTCTCTAGACAGTGAGTTTGGTAAGAGTCAGCTGTCTCTCCAAGGCTCCTGTAATGGCAGCCTTCACAGGGTCCAGTGGATATCCCAAGCCCCGTGTCCTTCATCTCTCTGCAGCCCAGACCCACAGTTCCCATTCTTCTTAGTGTCCTGTCTCTCTCTCCTAATATAGGCATCATTCTGTTCACACTCACGTAACTGCTTATAGATGGAATATGTTTCTGCCAGAAAGAAAACCAAAGAGTAAATAAAGGTTAAACCTGAAAGGATCAAGACCATAGCTAGTGAGAAGGATACAAGGTTAATGACTTGATGGATTAATTAGTTCCATATTTCCCCCACACATGCATTTCATGGAGATACTAGGAAGGGCTCATACACCACTGTGCTTTCTGCCTTGTCTGCCTACCTGGAGTGACATGATGTGGGTAGATGTTTGCTTCACTTTTGTCGCTGGTCTGGTTGCCTGGAGAGCACCACCACTGCACAGAAGCCAACAGGGTGAAAGAGAATGGCTACCTCACTCCACTGCCAAGGTGACATCTGTCCCTGGTGGCTGAATATATAGACATGCTTGGCCAATGGGAAAAGTGACCAGACAAATGTGCATCTTGGTCAATTCCTCTTTGGAAGACCTCCTGCATACATGGGTGAGATGCATCCTAAAAGTGAACCGTGAATCAAACTGTCTGTCCAGAAATAAACACAGCCCTCATCGATCACAGTATTAACCCTCTCACTGATCTGACTTCAAGCTGCCAGCCGGGAGGTCCCAAGCTGTCAAGAGGCACACACCCACGGCCTCACAGGCAGCTCCACAGGTGCTTCTTGGGCCTCAATGCTATGGCAGAGGCGATACTGTGTGTTACTCATCTTCTTGGCTCTCAACAGTTGAGCTAGCCTGTCTTCCACCCCTTCGCAGGTGACCCAGGCCGGACAGATAAGTTCTGGAGGATACATTGTTCCTCTGTTAGTCAGGCTATCAATTGGATCTGAGGATACAGGGCTCCTAACCCTCTGACTCATGGGAAGTCACCAAGCACAGGCAAATGAGAACCTGAATGACCAAAGGAAATATAATCTCCTCTGGAGCAATACTAATCTTTGGAGCCTAAGCATTCTCTCCACAGAGAGGCATGGCTATTGGCTGCTGGGGCAGCTGGGCAACCGTGGGAAGCACTGATGTTACAGGGAAACCGGAATCCTAACTGCTCCCCACCTTTATCATTGAATATACTCTAATTTCTAAAGCTGCTGATATTTGGTCAGATGTTGTGACTCCCAGGCTGAGTATCCCAGATGCTGATGAGATCCAAGAAAATGCTGAAACCAGTTCTTGGTTTGGAGGCAGGAGGCATTCTGTTTTTATTGTTTATATCATTGTTTATTGAAAATCACAGGGTTTTTTTTTTCTGTAGGAACTGACAAGCAAATCCTTGGATTTTGCGCTATATCAGCACAATTAAGTCAATCTCCAATCTCTCAGGTTTGGTTGCAAGTCCTTTCCCGGAACCTAGCCTGGGTTGGTCCTAACAGAGTTCAACTGTGTCTGTGGTAATCAATATTTGTTGTGAGGTACCACCATACAAGAGATCCTATGGCTCCACCAGCATTTAGGGAAAGACGAATTTCAAACCCACAACTAGAATGCCGTGTCTGCTGGTCTAGTGGTCAACAGTTAGATATCAACTGAATTTTGTGTGCAAAGATACAACAAAAATATCCTGTTGAAAGGATAGCCTCTTGGTCTATGTATTAGTTTCTCCCTCCAATGCTACGACGAAACACCCCACAGAAGCAGCTTAGGGGAGGGATGGTTTGTTCTAGCTCACAGTATGAGAGGACGCAGTCCTTCATAGAAGGGAAAGCATGGAAGCTAGAACAGAAGGCAGCTCCTCACACTGTGTCCTCAGGAAACAGTGGTGAATGCTGGTGCTCACTTGGGTTTCCCTTCTATTCACTCCGTGACTCTAGTGTATAGATGTTGCTACCCACACTCAGGGTGAGTCTTTTCTGCTCTGTTGGTTCAGCAGGACAGGGGGAACAGGTCACCTGCAGATGCTGAATGAGAGCTTCCCACTGTGCAGTGGAAGGACGGGTCCTCCTGACACTAAGAATGTGGAAGGAAGGCTGGGGGATATGGGTCTGTGGACATAGTGCTTGCCATGCAATGCAAAGACGGGAGCTTAGTTTCTCAGAAACCACATCAACCCACGTGGGTTTGCAGTCCTGACTGCAATCCCATTGCTAGGAAGGTAGAGACCGGCCTTCCTAAAACCCAGTTTCCTGAAAGAATAAGAGGGAGAACGATGGCAGAAGACTCTCAAGGTCAACCTGGGCCTCCACGAAAGGCCCACACCTGAAGACATGTGTGTCAACACCCACGTGTGCATCCACACGTCAATGTGTGTACTCAGCATGCACATACACAAGTGCAGAACAAAAAGAACAAAGAATGAGGCAGGAGATAAATTACCAGTCACACGGGCACGGACCACACTCATGAAGCCCCTGACATCCTTCTCCTGGCTATAACACTGTGCAGGTAGAACATACAACCTCTGCAGCTGAGAGCTCATTTCTGACTGTGAAAAGCTGATGCATTTGTGCTGATCTTTTACATAACGATGAGAAAACAATGTGATCTGACTGAGAAACAGCAGCTCGAAGAAACCAAGAGGAGAAAAACGAGATGAATTTGGTTTGTTCCCTGACTGCTGGGACTTGCAGTCTCCTTCACTGTCATTCAGCAGCAAAGAGGCAAAAAATACTAAAGTGAAAATTGGGAGCCGGCATGATGGCTCATTCTGTAACATGCTTGCTGTGTAAGCATGAAGACCTGATTCAACCCCCTCAGATCCACATAAAGAAAGCAGAGGCAGAGACACATGGAGCCTTGAGACTGACTGGCCAAACCAGTGAACCTCAGGTTAAATGGGAGGCATTGTCTCAAAAATTTAAGATGAAGAATATTTGAAGAAAATATTAAGTTTTGACCTCTGGACCCCACACATGCATGCACACATGTGCATGGACACTTATACACACATACATACATACATACACACAGGTACATGTACACATATTTGAAAGGGGAAAGGAGAGGGACAGAGCAAGCAAGCACGAGGGAGAGAGAGAGAGAGAGAGAGAGAGAGAGAGAGAGAGAGAGAGAGAGAGAGAGAGAGAGAGTATGACTCCTGACCTTGTAGTAACACAGTATACATGGGACATTGAAGTGGGAAGAAAGACTTAATTTGAGTCCCAGTACACCCCAAGAAAGTCAGGCTTGCAGTTTTTGGGCTGGAAGGATCAGATCAGGAATGGGAAAGTAATAAAAAGAAACTTCAAGAGGTAAAGAGATTGTTCCATGGTTAAGAACCTGTAACGGCTGTACCGGTCTTGCAGAGGATCCAGCTTCAGTTACCAACACCCACACTGGGGTTGCTCACAAGCTCCTGGAACTCCAGTTCCAGGGTTCCAATGCATCAGGCCTCCATGGGGTATCTGCAGTCCGATGTGCTTACTCCCACATGAATACACACATCTACCCACGATGGAAAATAAACATTAAAAAGAGACTTCAGAAGTAAAAAGATTGTGGTTAAACTGGAGGATGGTCATGTATCACCTTGGATGGTGGAGGCCGAGGAACCAGACCAGATATCAAAGCTGATTGGATAAGAATACAAACGTCAGAAAACCTAGGTAACAAAGAGGACCTTAAGAGAGACGTGCATGGATCAGCCTATGAATGGGGAAAAAGACAAGATCTCCTGAGTAAATTAAGAGTGTGGAGGGTAGGGGGTAGGGTGAAAGGGAAAGGCGAGGAGGGTAGGGGAGTGGGAAAGAATGTATAGCACACGCCTTTCCAAACAATTAAAATGAAAAGGATACATAAAAATATAAAAAAACAAAAAGCTATAAAAGATTGATCATTCTGGTGAAAGTGACTGAGCAAGATTCTTGCAGAAACTGGGGAAAGCAAAGCTGAGAGGTCCCAAATCTGTCTGCGCTGACACAACTTGGAAGAGCTTCAGAGAAACTGAGCCAAGAATCAAAGCCTTGCCAAGGAGAATGTTTACTTGGGGAGAAGACCCTTCATTAAGAAAAGAACCTTTGTCATCAATGACAGAAGGCTTGGCTACTCCCAATCACTGGCCTGGCCAGAGTAAGAAAGATCCAGATAGCAGAAGGGAAACAATGTCATCTTGGCCCAGCAGAGGACACATGGCATTGGGACTCATCTATGGAGCATCCGGAGTCACCAACTGTCCAGTAGCCAGCTGAAAGCTTGCTGAGCCCTGAAGACTCCATTGTTGGGAGAGTGCAAGCAACAGATCCTGTAACTCTACAGACGTCAAGTGTGAGAGCTTCCCTCGGGCAGTTATGAGGACATTGGAAGCCAGTACTTCAGAGGGGACATTGTCCTGGGCAGTGGAGGATGCCCAGAAAATGTGAGCTGCCCTCACAGAAGAAGCTAAGCACATGCCAGTGTCTTGGTTACTTTTCCATGACTGTGATAAAACTGTTGAGACTTGAATGTTGAAAGCATTGAAGGTTGGTTCTCTGATTCCCTTCTCAACCTTCAATCCAGAATCCCCACCCATCAATGGTCTCACCCATAGTTAAAATGAGTATTTCCACATCAATCAGCACAATCAAGATAAACTCCCAAAGGCTTGCAGAGGCTAACCCAACCTAGGTGCAGGCTTACCCCCTAGCAAATTCTAGATTCTGGCAAGTTGACAATAACACTAATGGTCATAGATAGGCAATGGCCTCCAAACAAGACATTAAGTAAGAGCAGAGAACAGTGGCATAAACTGGATGTCCTCTTAACCTTGACCAGACGTCAGGAGCAATGAGCTTGTACATGTTGCCAACATGCATGGTTCTGTGGACCCAAGCAGAACTGGAAATCAACTGAGTGGATAGGGGTTTACTCCATTATCCAGAAGGTGGGAGTGAAAGAATGTTTCCAAAATGTAAGCCTAAGTCAGTAATCCTCAGCCTATGGGTCATGAGCCCCTGGAGTCGAGCAGCCCTTTCACAGGGGTGGCGCATCAGATGTCCTACTTATCGGCCATTTACGTTATGATTCATAACAGTAGCAAAGTTACAGCCATGAAATGGCAACAAAATAGTTTTATGGCTGGGGTCACCACTGTATGAGGAGCTGTATTAAATGGCTGCAGCATTAGGAAGGTTGAGAACCACTGATTTTTTTTTGGTGGGGGGGGGGGCGGGGATTGGAGACCAGATTTCTCTGTAGTTTTGAAACCTGTCCTGGAACTAGCTCATGTAGACCAGGCTGGACCGGAACTCACAGAGATTCACCTGCCTCTGCCTCCCAAGTGCTGGGATTAAAGGTGTGCGCCACCACCATCTGACTGAGAATCACTGGTTTAAGTGGTTATATTTGTGGTGGGGTTGGATTCCCTCTTTCTACATAAAAACATAGAGCAGCAAAGAATTCAAATTCTCCTCCCGACCCTTAACATCTCTGGGCACCATTCAGTGTGCTCACGCAGCCACTCAATTCTTGTGTTTTCTCAAGCGAAGCACTTCACCTCTAAACACCTCGCCATGTGCCCCTCTAACTGATGAAAATGGTTAAAGATTATTCCATTTAATGAAATAAAGATCTTCGCCTTCCACAGAGATATTGAACAGTCATCTAAAATGCTTTCCAGGGACCGTGCACAGTAGATCTGGTTAGTGGGAAACAGGCTCCGTCATGTTAATTAGAGCCACAGCAACCCTTGAAACGCACAAACAAGTACACAAAACAACAGGTTGACAAGCGGAGAATAAAAATATTAATAATGGTCAGTTGACAATGACAACCTTTGGAATTTTTTCCTTCACATGCTTTCTTAATTTTTCTAAAATGTCTGGAAAAAAAGGCATAAGCTTACTTAGGATTGAAAATACCATTTCTAAGGAGGAGCTTAATGAAACTTTGCACACTTCATCAAAAGCAGAATGTGACTTTATCAGAGAGCTGATGAAGTTTGAATAGTGATGAAATAACAGTGACAGGGAGCCTAGCAGCACTCTCGCCAGTAGAATTTCCCTGGGATGCTGGTACAGTATTCACTTTGAGTTCAGGTGCCTTTGCCGGCAGATCACTGTCCATATGGTCCTATCTTAGAGGCCCATGAGTCTCGCGTGCACCCAGCCACCTTAGTGCTCAGTCTTGGCACTCTCCTTTGTTCACAAAAGCAGCAGGCTCGATGGTGTTTAAGAAGTAAATGAAAATAAAATACAAGGCAACCTGGTGTGTGTGCTCAATGCTCAGAGGAGAATGGGAGATTAACCTGGCTTTCCAGAGAGTGCGTTTATTGGAAATATAAATACAACCGAGCAATGGGGGCAGCACACTATTCTGTTCCAATCTGACACTTACTCACGAACTTGACTTTGCCTGTGGAAATTGAAACATTCACAGGGCACTCATGCCCCAGCCTTGTAGCTCTCATCCTGAGGTCTCGCCCTCTGATGGGAGCTGTCAAAGCCTCTAGGCGTGGGAGCCCTGAAGCTACCAAGTGGGTGAGCAGAGTGAGCCGCACACTCCGGCTCTCGATCAATTTCATTTACCGCGGAACCGTTTCCACCTGTCTTTCCTTCCAGTTTGGCAATTTCCCCATCTCTATGAAGAATTCACAGTTAATTCTTTAAAAGAAAAATCAATTCTCTTGAGAACATTTATTCCTGTTCAATTTTTCATAACTTCTAAACTGCTCCCCAAATGTAAAGGAAAAAAATTACAGAGTAACTTACAAGGGTGCATAGATTTAAGTATTACATGATACTTTTTACATGTGTGAATTTACAGCACAATGTAATTGTTTAAAAATTACATATCTTTAGTTGTTTTATTCACAGTGCAAAGAAGCCTTAAAAACAAATTTTATCCATATTTTTTGAGAATTTGATAGCCTGATATGAACTTCATCTACTCACCATTTAGTGTCACATTAGAATGTGATGTGGTTTAGCACCAGCCTTTGAATGACTATGGGTGTCTGGGCTAAGGGCCTAGGCGGGGCATGTCAGTGAATACCGCAGAACTGGTGTGGATGGGCTAGCCCACCAGTGATGCTCAGGGCACATGATCTGAGAGACTCCACAGCTGTTCTCTCCTGTCTTGTTAGGAAGGACAGCCCTTCAACCATGTGCCCTAGTTCCTTTCCCTGTTGTTGTGAGGAAACACAAACCAAAACAACTTGGAGAGAAAAGGGTTTATTCCAGCCACAGCTGTAGTCCCTCATCCAGGTAAACCAGGGCAGGAGTTCAGGAACCTGGAGGCAGGAGCCTGGAGGCAGGAACTGAAGCAGAGGCTGCAGAGGAAAGCTTACTGGCTTGCTTACCACGTGGAACTGCCCATATGGCCTGGACCCTCCTACAGCAATCATTACTCAGTCTTATGGCGACAATTTCTCAGCTGAGATTTCGTCTTTCCTGGTGGCTCTAGTTTGTATCGCATGGACAAAGGCTAGCCAGTACCGCCTGTGAATCTGACACTCAGGGATGAGACAAACAAAGGAGCTGCCGATGGGGAGAAATCATGGCATGATTTCCCAAGGCGGAGAGTATGGAGGAAGACTTGCTTAGAAGGGGAGGGGGAAGGATGAGGAATGGGGAAGGGGATAAGAGGGAGGAGAGTGCTAGGGAGGAGGGTAAGGGGGAGAGTGATAGGGAGGAGAGTAAGGGGACCACAACAGAGGTGGTGATGCTCAGAATTCCTCCATCTGCCCAGAGAACATCCCACATGTCCCGTTCCTACTGTGGCATGAACACTTGGTCTTGATCATAGGATATTTACAGAAAATGCTGGCCAAATATAAAAGTAGTATTTTTATATTTTTTTTTAAAAAATAGTATTTAAACCCAAACTATTGTTCAAATGTTGAGAGGACCTGATTTCAGTTCCTAGAAAAATAGCCTGTAACTCCAGTTCCAGGGCATCTAGCATTTTTTTTATAGCCCCTGAGGACACAGACACTAACATGTACATACCCACATAAAGAAACACATGTACATACAATTACAACTAAGAAAATATTTCTAGCATGAATTTCATTGATTGGCAGATCATTGTGAAAAGACTATAGCAAAACTCAGAGCCTGGCTGACTCTCAGAACCCGGTGTGTTATCAACTGTGAGACAATTCGAAGTTGAAATTTCAGTCGTAATGTGGGTATCTCTATCTACCTAACACCTTCTTTGTTCCAAACAATGTGTATTATAATGATGACAGTTAATTGTACTGCTCAAACTGTACAGTATCTTTAATGCGCTGCCACCGCTACTCTAGACAATGAGAGTTACTACATAGACCGCAAGCTCACTCGTGAGTCTGCCTGCATTTGGGGAACTCCATCCCAACATTTTCCACATTCCCCAGCTCCACCTTCTGAAACTTCCGGGGGGCATCCTTCCCTGTCCATTATATAACCAACGTGACACACTGGCTCTCTTCTGTTAGCTTAAAATTTTCCTTTAGGACTTACTTTTGTCTTGATTTCATAATAATTTATAAAAATGTGTGAATCAAGAAGAGCAAAATGGGTCAGCAAGCCAAACACACTTGCGCTAGGCCCCACGACCTGACTTCCATCCCTGGCCTATACAGTTGAAGAGGACTGATTCCTACAAATCCCCTCTGAATGCCACACGCTCACCATGCCACCTGCATCTACACCCCACATACACTAAATAAATAAGAGTTCATAAGAGTGATGTACTTTCTTAACAATGTGAACCATACCTGCTTTAAAAAAAAATTACAACAGGGCCCATAAAACTTCTTAGTTTGCTGGTAATTATCTTTTCCTGTATCATTTTAATAACCTAGGCTTGTGTTCGTCCCTATGTACATGTGTGCATATGTCATGTGTGTGTGCACGTGTGTGTATCTGTGTGTGTGCGTGTGTGTGTCTGTGTGTGAACATATATCGTGTATGTGTGTGTGTATCTGCAAGCCAGAGGGCCATCCCTCAGGCACTGTTCACCTTATTTTTAGAGACTGAGTCACTCACTGGTACCTGGAACTTTCCAGGACTTTGAGAGCTAGCCAGCAGGGAGGAAGCTTCCAGCCCGGTTCCAGAGTGCTGTCTCTATGTTCTGCATCCACCTTACCATCTACTTCCCGTGGTCAGCTAAGAGCAGTTGTGGGATCTTGTATTGTTTGAGGAGGGTCTCTGGTGTATTCCTGACCAACAAGTCATAAGGAGGTCTCCCATGCCTAACATTGTGATTATCATTTAGTAAGTCACAGCTTCTGAGGTCAACATTATCCTCCCATAAAACTCTGTATTCTTAATTATATTTTAAAATAAGTTTATAAAGTATTAGGTTTCCTTATGGCTTCTTCATACGTCTTAGTTTTGATTCGCCCTGGCTCTCTCCTACCTGATCCTCAACTCCATCCCTGTGTCCTCACCACAATTTAAACCCCATATTCCTTGATATTGTCCCCTCTTCTTTCATGTCACATCTGTCCTACCAACTCCACTACCATCAAGACATCCTCTCCCAGATCCTCTATAGTTCCTATTTCTTTGTAGAAACTCCAAGTTAAATACACACATTTACAGATTTGAAGTTATGATCCATATTTAAGGGGAATATGCATCCTTTGACTTCATGGCCTGAGTTATCTTACTCAGTAGTACATTTTCCAGTTCCATAGATTTCCCCCTAAATTTAATAACTTCATTTTGCTATGACTGAATGAAATTACACTGTGCACATGTATGATGTTTACCTTCTCAGTTGATGGATATCTAGGCTGTTTCCCTTTTTTTGATCCTGTGAATCGAAAAGTAATAGATTTAAGTGGTAAGTGTATCTGTAGTAGAGCAGGAGTCCTTTGATCACATGGCCAGGAGTGACAGCTGAGTCGTGTGTTAGTTCCCCCTCGAGGTCTTTGAGAGAGCTCCAGGCGGATTTCCTCCATGGCTGTGCCCTTGTGCACTCCCACCCACAGTGCAGAGGAGTTTCTCTTTCCTCACACCCACATCCCCACGTGTTGTCATTTGTCTTCTTGATGATGGTGGCCATTATGAGTTACAAGAGACAAGGTCTCCAGGTCATTTTAAGATGCCTTTTCTGAATGTTGAAGGCTGCCGAGCTCTTTCAAGGGTTTCCTGGCCATTTGATTTCTTCTTTTGAGACCTCTGCTCAGTTCCATAACCCATTTCTTAATCCAGGTGTTAGCTTTCATGACGTTTAGATTTTTCATTCTTTGTGTCTTAGGCACTAATCCTCTATCTGAGGTGTAGCTGGCAAAGCTTGTCTCCCATCCTGGGAATATCTTCTTTACTCCATCCACAGTTTTCTTTGCTATAGAAAGATTTTTTAGTTCCATAAGATCTTGCCTGTTGACTGTTGACATAGCCATGACATCCTTCTCAACTTTTTAACTCTTGTATTTTTCTCTCAGAAAGAGTTGAGTTATGTAAAAGAATAAACATTTTAACTTTATTTGGCAGAGTGTCCCTGTGAAAAGGTCATCTATGTTATGCTTGCTGTTTATGGAGGAGGCTGAGCCAGGTATGCCAGGAGATGGGACCCTTGAGTTCAATCCATTGGTAATTCCAATGCATTGCTAGCTCTGGGCTCTCCCTCTAACCCTAAAACTTAGTGTTGATTAATATAATGATAATTTTAAACTAAATTTAATTTGAAAAATATTCACAGTGTTAAAAGTGTTGCTATATTTTGGCAGGAAACCCAATTTCTAAAGATTAAATATTGTGTTTTTTGTTTTTGTTTTACTCACCAAGAGTTTAAACGAAGAGTATTTTGAGATAATTCGACAGCAGTCTGTCACAGGGACATGGCTCCTCTGACAAGCACATGTGCGCTCTCCCAGACTCCAGTTTGGTTTTAGTTTGTGACCGCAGGCAAATCATGTTTTTTTTTTTTTTTGACCATAGATTTCTCATGTGAAAAATGATAATGCTGTGCTCGCTCCCATCGAGACCCCAGTGATTGCCTTGGTAGCTGTAAGGCACCATTAGACTAAGTGGTACAGAACTGTGAAGAGAGGCAGACAGCAATTAAAACAAACAAACAAACAAACCTTCAAGCCTCATCTACAGCTACCGCCTTGGTAAGATTGCTGACTTCGGCCATTTTCATCCTAAAATTATCAAGTTGAAAGAGTTTTTGAACATACGGCATGAGTTAATGTAACGTTTTGTTTCTGCTCTGCTGCATTTTGGGTTGTCATTATAGAATATCACAGACCGGGTAATTTATAAAGAAAGTAATTTTATTTCTCACTGCCCTGGGAACCCGATGCCAAAGAGCTGTCATCTGGCAAGGACCTTCATGTGTGCTATTCCATGGCAGACAGGGAAGAGGAAGAGTGACATATTATGTTCCTAAATCTAAAATGTAAAGGAAGTATCCCAGTATCTTACGCCAGCCTGTGCTATTTCTCACCTTTAGTCCTTACGTTAGCACTACCACCATTGACTTCATGGTCTGTACCACCCACCTCCTACTCATTTTCACCATCACTATCAACATCAGCATCATCTTCTCTATCACCTGGCCGCCACTGTCATCACAACCATTGTTACCATCAGCATCATCTTCTCTATCACCTGACCGCCACTGTCATCACAACCATTGTTACCATCAGCATCAGCATCATCTTCTCTATCACCTGACCGCCACTGTCATCACAACCATTGTTACCATCAGCATCATCTTCTCTATCACCTGGCCACCACTGTCATCACAACCATTGTTACCATCAGCATCATCTTCTCTATCACCTGGCCACCACTGTCATCACAACCATTGTTACCATCATCCTCATTTCACCACTACCATCTACCTTAGCATCTTACCACCACCGTCACCAATATCATTAATCTCGTCACCACTATTATTATCATCAGTCATCATCACTACCACATTATCATTCCCATCAACACCAGCAGCATCTACCTCACTATTAACCACCATTATTATCACCATGGTCATCACAATCACCTTCCTTATCGTCAGTTCTGTACGGCAATCCACAGAGGAAAGATCTTTTACATGAACCTTTCTGTTCACTTTTATTTGAAATATCCATTTATTTGATATTCAATATTTAAGTATCTATTATTTAAAAAATAAGATCAATATCCAATAACCATGCAGTAAGTACAGCCAGCTCACACACTCTTCCTGTCCTCTCTTATGTGTTGTTCCTTCATGTCTGGTATTGCGGTCCTGGTCAAAAGCCCAAGACTGAGGAAGCCACAGTCTAGAATAGAACCTTTTATGGTTGCTTTGTTAAATGGTGAAGGTGTCAAAGTGCTTTCTAAATATTGTATTTATTCCTGTAGACCTGAGCTGCCCTCAGTCTTGTTAGAGAAACTTTCTTTTGCAATAGACAGCAGTCAATGGAGAGATGCGGAACTGGGCAAAGTCCTGCAAATGAGAGATTTGGGGATTTTTTTTTATTTTTAAAAACCATTCATCTTTTAATTTAGCAGGAAATATTACATTTTTTGAAATGGCATTTCACATGTCATTATTCTTTGCTCTAACTTACCTCCTCCTCCACTGCTCCCCTCCACCACTAGCCCCACCCCCAGACAGTCCTTCTTTAAGCCTTCTTGCCACATGACAATGCCTTCCTTCCTTGCTTGGAGTAGGTTTAGAATTCAGGGTCAACAGTTGCTTTATTTGTGTGGTGAAGGCAGATGGGCACACTGTTTTCTGACTTGTTTATTTGCCTTGGAGAAGTCAGTCTTCAGGTCTCCTATTTAAGGGAAAGTAAGATTTTTCAAGTTAGTATTAAGATCGGTTACGAGTTTGGTGACTACCGAAGGCTGCAAAGAAGGTACTCCTTCCTCACTTTCATCCAATCAAGTCATGCAGAGTGCAGAGAACGCTTAAAACCATGGTCATATTAATTCTGGAACACTACCAGATTCGCTGTTCTAGACATAATATCTTTGCTATCATCTCTATTCTGTCCTTTGGTGATTCCTAATAGGCAGGTGCTGGGCCTTTGTGTAGGTACCTCTGTGTCTTCAGGACTCTTATCTCCCAAATTACACTCTCTGATTTTTATGCGATTTCTAGTTTACAAATTATTTATTCTATCTAACTCCTCCATTGCTTTGTTTTAACCTCAATGTCTCAAAACAATAAGCACATAAAAAAATCAGATTTTTATCCAGTAAGTATATGGGACAATGTTCAAGAGCTGGATAGTCAAAGAAGTTCAGACTTGGAAACAACTACGTTAGCTGTGTTTCTGATGCAGCTGGCAGGTTATGTCAAGATTATTTTGTTTCTGGCCACACGACAGAGAAGAACCACAGAGAAACCCTGCTCAGTACCAAGTTGTCAGGGGAAGATTAGAAAATCATAACAATTGTTCCAATTCAGTCTAAGCTGGGAACCAAATGTGAAGAGAGATTCAAATCTATCAAGGAAAGCCAGTCGTTACTCAGAGGCAGAGCTTGATCCACGTGAGCGGCATTTAGAGCTGACTTATGTGATTTCAGGCAGCTGAGCAAGGATGGAAGCCTCATGGATGCTTCTGTCTTGTTTGAAAGCTGTGTGATGCCAATTCAGAGAAAACACAGTTTCAGTTATGGAGGAACGGGAACACACTCTTTGCTTTAGCGATCTTATGACGTGGAAAGGGAAAATTCCTTAAAGAGTAAGCAGGGCTTGGTTTCACTGTGTCGTCTCGGCGCTTGGGAGGTGGAGGCAACAGAATGAGGAGTTTTGGGCTAGTCCTATAGAGCATTGCTGTTGTGAAATCCTTTAGATAGGGCTTACAGGCAGTGAATGGTAGCAGGGGAGACCGAGAACTTCCCTTCAGTAGCTAGCCCCTGAAAAGATGCCTGTGTTCCCCCGAATAGCCACTCTCCACGACCCGATGAAACAGTCCAGCCATACAGAGGGACGTGGAAGTAGAAGAGGAGGCCTAGTAGGGAGGGGGTTAGAAGCAGGAATGGGAGGGGACAGAGAGGGCAATGGGGATGGATATGATCATTTATGTCAAATTCATGTATGAAAATGCCATAATGAAATGTATCATTGCATATATAATTCTAAAGATGTTTACAGTGTTTAAAATGCATATGTCATTATATACACTTGGTGAAGGTTATTTGAGGATTGTGACATGATGCAAGGGTCAGCACTATGACGTTGACTATAAGTAGGATTTGGTCTTTTATTTTATTTTGTTTCTTCATGAACAGCTATATAGCATGGCTGCTGCTTGAATCTAACCCCCTTCACTACAACTATATTGGAAACGTCTACTGGAAGTCAGTCTGATTAACATAGACTTTCTGGGGGGAAAAAAGCAGCTTCAGCTCTGATATAACAAAACTCATCCAGGACACCAAAATCATGTGAGACTCCTGCCATCTGCTGGCTGGAGAAACAGAAGCCACGGCCATCTCTCTTCAGCTTCCAGAAAATCCTAATTTCTGTCATAAATAGGTGTCTTTAATTGTAGTAGGAGGTTGCTTGTTTGTTTCCCAGCCGCCCAAACTACCGAAAGGATCACACAGAAACTATATTATTTAAATCACTGCTTGGCCCATAAGATCTAGCTTCTTATTAGCTAACTCTTACATCTTAATTTAATCCATCTCCACTAATCTGCACATCACCATGAGGCCGTGATTTTCAGCACATCTGTTTTCAGTAGCAGCTCCATGGCTTCTCTCTGACTCTGCCTTCTTTCTCCCAGCATTCAGTTTAATTTTCCCTGCCTAGCTCTATTCTGCCGTATCAGGCCAAGCCAGTTTTCTTTATTCATTAATGGTAATCACAGCATACAGAGGGTAATCCCACATTATTTAATAGTTTCTCTCAGAATGAAATGAAGGCCCCCACCACCTCCACAGATGACCGAGAAGGCTCTGCACAACTTCCACAGATAACTGAGAAGACCCCACACAGCCTCCACAGGTGACTGAGAAGGACCCTCACAACCTTCACTGTGTCTCTCTTGTGTTCCACTGGTGACTGATAAAATTTCTAGCACTTTCCATGGGTGGCTCAGAAGGCCCCTCCCACCCTCCATGGATGGGTGAGAGTACCCCTTTTCTCCTTCACAGATAACTGAGAAGGTACCTGTGATAGTTTGAATGTAATTGGCTTCCATACGCTCATAGGGAGTGGCATTATTAGGAGATGTGGATATGGCCTTGCTGGAGGTTCTGTGTCTCTGAGGAATGGCTATAGGGTTTTCTATGCTCAGGATACCACCCAATGTCTCAGTTCTGGATTTAGAGTTAAGGATAGAAGGAAGTATAATTACCTGGTGCGAGTAAGAAGGAAACACGGAACATGCAACAAACCTGCTTAGGAGTTTATTAGAGGGGGCGCGTACAGGCCTGGGGAATTGGTGAACAGAGAGAAAGATGGCGTGTCCAACTTTTTAAAAGCTGCCTAGTGCATGTGCACAGGGGGTTGGCATGACTACATCATATGCAGATGTCGGGCTCACACATGCAAGCAAGGGCTTAGCTGAGTCCCAGTGGATGTAACCACGCAAGCGTGCACATGGGTCACGTGGGGCCCTTTAACATTCAGGGACTTCTGCCTGAGGGCTTGTCTGCATGTGCATGGCTCTAGAACCCAGAAGTATAAGCCTTATGTGGCTGTAATCATTACATCCCACCCTTTTATTTATTATAAAAATTTGGGGAGTTTAAAGTCTTTTAATGGGTAGGAATGGGGCATCATAAGGTCTCTCATGACTGCTTCATGCTGATTTTGTGGACGCTGTTGCTGATTTTGTGGGTATCACAGAGTAGAGATGCTTGACCACGTCCTGGGGTGACTGATTACTTTTGTGTTTTTTTTTTTTTTTTTTTTTTTTTTTTTTTTTTTTTTTTTTTTTTTTTTTTTTTTTTTTTTTACGGGCTCTGTGGAACTGGCTGGCTGGCAGCTTAAACCTTGCAAGATGCAGGAAAGGCAGAAAATTATGTCTGGAAAAAAATTTTAGAACCCAGTGATTAAGGGAGGAGAGTCCCAAGATGGAAGATAGAGGGGGTTCTTTTGGGGGAGGGGCGAAGGAGGGAATTTCCCAGGGGTTCCCAAGACCAGGAATGATAAGGGAGGAATTAAATAATACTTATTCTGGGCAAGTCTGGCCCATTCAGGTAGGTCCAATTGACTTCCTGGAGCTTATGAAAAAAAATGCTTGAAAAGAAATAAGTTGTAGACATATTAAAAGCTTATGATTATGATGATATAGTATTGGAATTCTGAAGTATGAATGTAACACCGGGGGAGAAGGTGTGGAATTGGGAAATGATTACGCCACCAAGAGAGGGACGTGAAGAGCTTCGTGCCACCATGGCGAATAAGCAAGGGATTCAAGCAGGGACTAGGGAGAGCTGCAGCAGCTTCTGTAGGAGGTTCCAAGGTTGTGGGTCTTGCTAGGATCCTAGCAGCTCAGAGCACCAGAAAGAATCCATTAACAGATGTAAACATTGGGGCAGGATCTTGGGTGTGAGTGCGAGAGATGATCCGTCTTCTTGGAACTTAAGGATTTCAGATCACCGAGGTGGAGGAGGATAGTCACAAAGATGAGGCTGGAGAGGCAGAGCTGGTGGGATGCTGATCAAGCCACACCCAAGATGAGAGCTGGAAGGGGTGGGCACCTGAGTTGGATCTGGTAACAATGTTTCCTCATTATAAGATTCCCTGATTCCTGAGAAAGAAGACACACAGACCTGAGTCTGAGCTTTTCCTCTCTTGGCTGAGATGTTTCACAGAGTGGTGGTCATAGGTGAGACAGCCCGGACAATGACAACAAAGGACCAGCAGAGAACCCTGTCCAACCCTGAGAGATAGCCAGATATGCTCTTCTTCCACTGTCCCACGCTGACCCCTTCCTCCTGAGGAAAGACTCCCACTATGGACAGCACCCCTGAATTGTGACTATGTCCTTCCCCCTTCTCCACTTCTTCTCATTCATCTTACTACAGTTCTTCTTGAACCACATCCAAACTCACGCACCAGGAGCCAGAGAGTGTGACAAATCTCTCTGTCCCCTCTCTAGACTTCTGAACTTCTGTCAGACCCTTCCCTTCCTCTAGAAGTCAGAGCTTGCAACATGCCCCTCTGCTTTTTCCCTAGGACCCTATATATACATACATAGTCCCTCTGTTCCTTCCCTAGAAACTGACATTACATATATCATGGCCTTATTCATTCCCCAGGAGCCAGAACAATAAGCCCCCCCCTCCACTCTGGGAACCAGAACCTGTAACAAGATCCCCCTTCCTTCCCCAGTATGTGGAGTCTTTAACAAGCCCCCTTGTTTACTCTTCAGGAGCCTACACAAAGCCCCCGCCCTCCTCAGTAGCTAGAATTTGTAACAAGCCCCCTCCTCATCCCAGGAGCTAGAGCCTATACCAAGTCTCCTGCGCCCTCCCTATCAACCCCACCCATCCATCCTCTTCTCGCGAGAAGCTTCCATACTGTAGTGTGCTCTTTGCATTGCAGTGAACCCATCCCTGTCTTTGATGACAGACATTGTTCTTGGTGGTTAAAGCTGTGGTCACCTGATTTTAGTGGCACAGGGATACTCACCTAAATAATCCACAGAAGTGTAGAAAGTAGGTCAAACCTCTGTGCCCAGTGGATGTGAGTATGTGGGGAAGGAGGAAAAGAAAAGAGCTTTTGTACTGCGGCCCTCCTTAGCATGGATTCTGGTGACAAAGGCCAACACACTAATACAGGTCTGCCCTGCTCAAAACACTGACCACTGTCTCTTGTATTTCCCCTGACCCAGCCTTCAGCTGTTGAAAGCCCTCGGATTGTTAGTGGTCATTGACCCCCTGTGTCAGCCACACTTGTTGGTATATTGCACTATCTGTACAACATCCTGCTTCCAAGACCCAGAAGGACCTTGCACTCAGCTCCTGGAAGGCCAATCCCCAAATCATTGTCCCCATGCCCAATATCAGTGACAAGTTTACTCATCAGGGATCAATCTGCTCTCTTTCATCTCCCACCTGGTCAGTGATAAGTTCTACTACTACTACTCTGACTACTTCTACTACTACTATTACTACTACCATTACTAACTACTACTGTTAACTACTACTACTGCTTACTACTGTATTGCTAACTGTTGCTACTACCACCACCACTGCTAACTACTACCACTGTTAACTATTAGCCATTACTACTACCACCGCCACTGCTAACTTCTACTACAACAATGACTATTACTACTACTATTCTAAGTAATCAGAATCAAACCAACTTCTAGTGCTTTACTGTCGCACTCAAAGATCCCCAACCCCCTCCACTCTCATCAGAGAGGCTTCCCCTGACAATAGATGGCAGTTAGCGCAGAGACCTTCTAACTAGTCAGTGTACAGAGTATAAGAGTTTGCAGCGTGCTCAGCCTTAGGTGGACCCTCTGTCCTCCCACAGCTTAGGGGGCATCATGAAAGAGGAGAGGAAAGACTGGAAGAACCAGAGGTGGGGCCACAAAAATGGTGCTTCCCAGACACAGCCGGGCATCTGCACATGGGACCTCACAGAACCTGTGACAGCATGCACAGGACCTGTGGACGTCAAGACAGACACAATCCTCAAGTGGAGAGGGGAGATGGAGATCAGCTCCCACTCCCAGCCAAGGAGCTGCTGGCAGTCGGTCTCTGCTAGAGAAGGGGAATCGGTTTTCTTAAGGAGGTGGCCCCTGGCATGTCCACATGCTCCAGCGGACGGCCCTTCTCAAGAGTACGCAGGCAGGATGATCTGGACTTGATCTGTTCAAAATAACAGATTTCAAATTGGGCAGGTATATGAGGGAAGTGGATCTGTAAGGAGCTGAGGAAAGGCTGGTGAATCTGATCAAAATCATTGTGTTAAATTTTCAAAAGATTAATAAAATACTGTTTTAAAAACCTACACCTATGAGCATGTGAGCAACCCGAATTAAACTTAGCATGTTAAAAAATAGGAGGGCATGATAAGAAGAAGGGTTCCAGAGGCAGTTCGAGGAATAAGGGGGATCTAGGGGGTGAATAAATATGAGCAAAATGCAGAATGCACATAAATAGTTAAAGAATAAACTAATTTATTTTAAAATAAAAACTAGATCTGCCTATCTTTATTGGTATATTGTTTCTTTGCTAAGCAGCTACATTGCTGTGAAGACGGTCGCTGATAGCTGAGACTGATCACTTCTCCCAGATTTAGGAGAAGGAACTGTGTCAGGCAGGACCTTTAGCTGCATGTTTATCTCTGAAGCTGTTACTCCACTAGAGGGCGCTGTAGCTAAGAGAAAAAGGCCCAAACTCAAGCATTTGAAATGATTTCAAATATAAATCATTTTAGCAATTGCATTATTTTGGTAATTTTCCTTTACTTAAGATAAACATTTACAGACCTGAGAATTAGTATAATTAATATTTTCAAGCCTTTCTTTTCCCAAGCGACAGTTCTGGGACATGCTTATGGTGCAGGTATTTCTGGCTCTTTTCCCGTGGTTTGGAATCACAGTTGGTACTACAGACAGGGGCGTCTTATTTCTGAACATTTAATTCCATGACGAGACATTGTCCTAACTGATAGTTCTGCATTCGGCTCTGTACTAATTCAACAGTATTGCACAGTCCCTTGGAAAGCACTGTGGGGTCACAGCACAAACAGATTTAGATTATTGAATCTATTCACTTGAATAGATTCTACTGCTTGTGACAATATTTCCTTCTTGGCTAATGGTCTAACTTTAATGTCAAGGGGAAAGTTTTTAAACAAAAGTAGCACACCCTGATGTACACTTCTGCGTCTGAGACCATTAGGACTTCATAACCCACAGAGAGCAGGAGACAGACCTGGGATCCTCCATTGCTGTAATGCACTAGCCTCTATTTGTGTGCCCCACACAGAGCCGGGAGACATGGAAAGACATCAGGGAAGCACAGCAAGTCATGTGGCCAACGCTGCTTAAGAAAGGGAGCTGATGGGGGCTTGTGGGAGACAGAGACCTCAAAGCAAGACGTGTCCGCATTTTCAACAAATGGGAGGGAACGTGAGTAAGAAAGGTAGAAGGATATGGTGGTATAGCAGGTGGAAAATACCAGCATAAGATGCTAGAACACGGGTAAGATGCTGCACAGATGAAAACATGAGGTCCCAATGCATTGGAGCTGAAATATAGTATTATAACTAGATTAATGGAAAACAGGAGATAGAACGTAAGAGGTCAGGAGGGCATAGTAGATGAGGGAATATGTGGAGGTATAATTACACTAAAGAAAGTCATATGCAAGTCTACTACTTTAAAAGCTTCCAAAAATTTGTGCATATATAAGAGAAATTTCATCGGAATTACTGTGTAATGGGGAAAGAATGCCCCAACTAGGCATCATATGCTTCCAAGTAACCCTCACCCAGGCATAGGTTAAATTTTTTTTTGAGTCATTGGTCCAGGGGTCCCATAAACCACACGGAAGTACTACAGTCTATTGCTGATGCTATTGACTCCCCTTCACAGCTTTATGGTAAGAACATATTGCTGAAGATATCACATATTATACAATCAAATATGGAACAATCAAGATGGCATGCAAACAGAGGTTTTGCCTCCACTAAGTGGCATTCATCATCCTGGAAGGATGAGAATATTAATCATGAATTTTACCAAGCTACAAACCCTGAGAGTCACAACAGGACCTGCCTTCCATATATACTTGCACAGTCATGGTCCATGTAATGGGAACAACCAACCACCTTTTAAAAATCAGATTTAAGGCCTTCTCCATGAGATGGAACCCATATCTGACACTGTTAATGAGACCAAGAACCCAAGACTAGATAGTCATGAGCCCTAGGAGAAACCCTACTATTATTCTGCAAAATAAACACAGCAATAAACTGACTTCTAATGACATATTGCTGTATCCATAGGCTACGCAGCACTCCTCAGAGAAGCTGCTTGCAGTGGATGATAACTAATGCAGAGATCCACAGTTGGACGATGTGGGAGACTTTGGAAAGCTGGTCCTTAAATAGGATGTCCTCATCACATTCCTCCCCTCAAGGCTCAGGGCTCTGTAACTCCTGATCTCAATGATGGTTCTCCAACTATAACACCTGCGTCTGCGTTACCCTCTCAGTACAGTTCACACACTACCATACCATTTGCAAGCCAGGCAAGAGCCTGGGGATTGAAAGAACACACAAGAGACCTGGTCATTCGAAAGGAGATCAACCGAATACCGTTTATTAGGAAAATTCTTATATACCTAGCTGCTGCACAGTGGAATAGCCCCCAGGCAGGTGGGAAATTACCACACCCAAGATGGAGTTAACAATGCCCTATAGCTAATCACCAGGCAGGGCAGAGGGAGCACAGGAACAAACGGAATGTTTTAGCTGGCTGGCCAGAAACTGTCCTCAGGATGAACCCCAGGAGCAGGGATAGATCCAGGCCCTATAGGCTTTGTGCAGAAAATATAAGAGCAAGAGGTTGTGGATGCCTCCAATAAAATAGGGTTTTCCAGACACAACAGAACTGGAGCATATATGAATCCACGGAGACCACGCTAGCACACAAGACCTGTACAAGTTCAAGACAGGCAAAATGCTAACATGGAGAAGGGGAAGTGGGCACAATGTCCTACCACTAACCAAGAAGCTATTTGTAATTAGTACTTGTTGTGTGAGGAAAAATCAGTTTTCTCCAATGGAGCTACTCTGAGAATATCAACCACACTCCAGGGTGGGCCTCTTGAACAGAAGTAGTGGCTGACACAAAATGGACTCCACATTTTTTGTATGTTTGCTTTTTTTAAAAAAAAATTGGTTATGATTTGGCAGGTTTTTTAAGAGAGAGAGAGAAAGAGCAAGGGGGGAGAATGAATGTGTGGTCAATACGTGGTAGGTAGTATTTAGGTTGAGAAAGGATATGATCAAAGTATATATATTTTTGGTAAAGTTTATTCAGAAATAAACTTTAAAAAATAACAAGCAAAAAAGAAAATTAGACAAAGCTTTGACTGGATAATTCTCGGAAAAGATACACAGACACATTAAATGCTATTAGAAGAAGCCCACATCTTTCATCTTTAGGGATGTGCAAATTGGAACCGCACTGAAATGCTCCTTGGTACCTGTTGAAATAGGAGCGGCAGGGCTGCGTCCCCGGCACCTGGCCGCCCGCATGGCTAGTTTATACCCAGAAATAATTACACGGAAACTGTATTCTTTCAAACACTGCCTGGCCCGGCTCCCAGTTTCTTATTGGCTAGCTCTTACATATTGTTCTAACCCATTTCTAATATTCTGTGTAGCCCATGAGTTGGCTTACCAGAGAGGATCTTAACCTGCGTCTGTCTGGAGCGGGAGAATCATGGCGACTCTTCCTCTAACCTTCTTTCTCCCAGAATTCTCTTCTGTATACTCCGCCTACCTAATTTTCTATCCAATAAAATGGGCCAAGGCAGTTTCTTTATTAGTAAGAAATCA
>NW_026068035.1:1987036-1999600 GCF_014885135.2 Alexandromys fortis
CCAGTTTCTTATTGGCTAGCTCTTACATATTGTTCTAACCCATTTCTAATATTCTGTGTAGCCCATGAGTTGGCTTACCAGAGAGGATCTTAACCTGCGTCTGTCTGGAGCGGGAGAATCATGGCGACTCTTCCTCTAACCTTCTTTCTCCCAGAATTCTCTTCTGTATACTCCGCCTACCTAATTTTCTATCCAATAAAATGGGCCAAGGCAGTTTCTTTATTAGTAAGAAATCATTCCCACATCAGGTACCCACTAGGAAAACTACCATCCATGAGACAAAAATCACATGTGTCGGCGAGAAGATGGAGAGACTGGAGACTTCTTGCGATGCTTGATGGATAGGCAAAACATCAGAGCATCTTTGAAAAGCAGTCAGTTCCTCAAAAGATTAGCTTTTCTCTTTCTTATTACCAGGAATTGAACCTGGATTGTGGAGTGTGATATACAAAGGGAGAACGACTGAGCTGCCGCCCAGGGATCCTTTATGGCTCTTTCTCCATCTTCCTCTTTCCCCCTTCACGCCTTCCACTCCTTCTTTCCTCCCCCTCCCCTTTCTTCTCCCTCCTCCCTCCTCTCTTTCTCTTTTCCCTTCCCTGCTCTTTCTCCCTCCTCTCCTTTACTCCCCACTTCCCCCCTTCTTCCTTCTACCCCTATGATACATCTTCAACAGTTGCTCCAATAACTGACAGCTGGGCCCCCAAAGTGACTTCCCAAGGGAGAACGCTGAAATCCTGCTGAATTTAAACCCTCTGCTATGGGGCACCTTCATAATGAATAGGATATTCCATGTGAAGAGGATACCAGCTCAGGGGCAGCACAGGTGACCGCCCATTCCTAAGAGGACCACCAATCTTCTGTATGTGCGACTCAGGCTGTGACTTGGAGGAGAATCTCCTAAGTAGGCACAATGCAGTCAAATCATCACACAGTATGTGACTCCAGGAGACTCACGGATGCTGGAGCCCATGGGTCCACACTCAGGTCTGATTCTTGCTGTATGGAGCTCACAGCATGGGAATTTAGGCAGGTCATATCATATGTTAGCGTTAAAGTCAGAACGTGTTGTCATTGTGTGTCCCCTTTCACGCTTTCATTTAAAGTTAGAGATAACATGTCATGTGGGTCTGGGCCCGGAGCAGAGGGGTGAGGTGCACTGGTTTCTTGGGTCTTGAATCTGTACGCATGTTTATTTGGTTGCTGTATGCCTTTAGTCTCAGCTTCTTGGAACCTTTATGATCTTGTCAGGAAAGCACTGAAAACATTCCTGTCTTACTGTGGATTAAATGGAATTATATTTGCAAGCCATGTTTCCATAGGTATGTGTAAATACAGAATGGCCAGGTGGATCCCCATGGCCAGTCCCGCCCCTCTACCTTGAGTTTTACATGCCTGAGCACCTACAGGTCAGGTACTGGTCTCTCTTCTCTGGGTCTTTAGACCTGTCTTCTACTTCAGAGCCCTTGGATTTCTCTCCACTTCCCGTGACAAGTCTGCGGCCCTGTGCATTTCAAACATCTGTCTGCTACATGCGATACTGAGGGTTCTCAGAAGAACGTCAAGTTTTTCTGAGTCTCCTATGCCTGTCAACCAAACTCTTCTTAGATACCATTCATGCAAGTGGGCACACTAGTCATTAGAGTTCTTTCCTGGATATTTCTACTTTCCTTACTCAATTCATGATGTCTGCTACTCAGTACTATTAAATGCTGTCATTCTGTCCTTTGGGTTAAAAGCCAGTTTAGACACGCCCACATCTCACAGAGGCTCAAGCGTTTCCAACATGCCAGGAACTTTGAAGAAGCTTACAGAGATGGCCTCTCCTCCTCTAAATGGCGGGTACAATAACTGTCATATGTCTCAGAGAACTATGACTTCTGAGATGCTAAGGTCTTGCCTAAGTGACTCCAGGATGCCAAGACCAGTCGTCTCGTCACCCAATTCCTAGCTCATCTGGTTTTCTTAGGATGTGGGAGGGCGACCAGACAGTGCAATGCTTCCGGTGCTGAGGGTGACCTTTAGTTAAAGAAAGCATGCTTCTCCTAAATTCAGCAGTCATTCTACAGTCTGGGTCAAAAGCAATGAAAATGCTTTTTGACACACTGGATGCTTCTGACCTTCAAGTAATAAGGTGGCCAGCACTTAGAGCTGTCATCTGTCTTCCGCACCCTTCTGTAGATCACCGGCTCTTCTGTCATCACACAAGTCCCCCTGTGTTGTTGCATGGCAGCTCTGACAGATCCTTAGTGAGCCCCTTGGTTTTCCTAGGAGGCAATTAACCCCTTCATGGGCCTACTTTGGAGGCACTCCACAATCTGCCAACACAGACATAGATGTGCACAGTTTTGCCCCACGGCATTTAAAGCATTTTCTTTATAAGTCCAAGTGTGGAGCGTGGCCTTGTTCCAGTAACTACATGAGTCTAAAATCTTAGGTCAATGTAAAGTGATGTCACTGCCCTCGTCTCTCCTCCCTGGGCATTGTGGGGATCATACTACCCTCCTACCAATGTCGGGCCAGATCTCTTTTCTGCTCAATGAAGTTTGACAATTTGTGACAGGACAGAAAGGAAATTCATTATATTTGGTAATAGGAAACCTATTTCTCATTTTTCACAAACCCAGCAGCTGCAATGAAATTGCCTAAGCTGCTGTATCACAATTCTCCACCTTCGTGGTCCTTAAGGTCACCTGCAAGGGTCTTCAATTTCCTTACGTTCTCAGCCTGGCATCTGGTAATTTTCAGTATCAGAAAAACATACAGCAGCTATATATTTTTTCCTCAGAAGAAATATGCCTGATTTGAGAAGAAATAAATCTGTCACAGGAAAATATTAAAAATAAAAGCCATGACTGTAATAATCGCATTGATGTCACGGTCAATTCTACTTATCCAGTCTGTGGCGGGAAACTCCCCTGCTCCCCCCGGATGGACTGTCAATGTAAGAGAAATGGAATTTTCATTTCAATAACCACGGTGGTTTAAGGGTAATTTATGTATAAGGAAGCACAACAACCCCAGGAATCAAATTTCCTTAAAATATTATTTTGCATTCTGTCTGCTCCGAGGGTTAGTGGAGCTGATGGATCAGAGAGGAACAAGCATACAAGCTCCTCAGCCATCAGTCAGCACACAATACCCACACACCGCCGCCAAGGGAAGCTTCGCAGTTTGTGAAGGCACCACCAAGCGAGACTGCTTTGAATGAAATAATCTTCAGCATTTTACTAGAGAAGACAGAACAAAAACTAACTTTCACTGGAGCCACCTGCAGAGCCAGGGGCCCCGCCCACTGTTCCTACCTCCTGTCTCACACCATATGTCAAGAAAGTTGACTTTTATAAATATGAATCTCCCCTGAACAGAAAGAAGAAATTCTCAGACGTGAAAGCAAACAGTTTTTATGCATAGTCTAGGATAATAAGTCACTCTGGCTGGCTCTGCACATATTCAGGATTAAAAGTGGTGGAAGAAGAAAGTGCAAAAGCCTAGGTCAAGGGTCACCACCTTTCCGGAAGCAGTTTCTCTCTGTCACATCCAGCACCTGAGATGCTCCCACTGCATGTTGGTGTTAAGTGTGTCGTGCATTGGCAACCATAGCTTCTGTTCGTTCCCATTCCTGATCCACCTTAATGCAGGTCAGTGCATGGTTTCTGATGCACAAGACTGGATCTCAGGATCTTACATTTTCTTCTTGCAACAGCAACAATTTCCCCTGGCAAATACCTCACTCATTTACTGAAGAGCAGTAACTACGTCAGCATCAAATATCCACCCTGGAAGTACCCAGCACTTGTTATTTCTTGAGATGGTTAATTTTGATTAACAACTTGACTGAATTGAGAATTGTTGTATAAGATTAAACAATGTGTGTGCAAAGCGTGGAGTGGGGCTATGGCTATGACTGAAACTGACCGGATGTGTCCATTCCTTTGGAGCTAGTCTGTGGGAAAAGGGGGAAAGCTTTCAGAATAAAGAAATCCCAGGAAAAAGAAAAAAAAAAAAAAAAAAAAAAAAAAAAGAAATCCCAGGATGCTGCTGTAAGCAGAGTGTAATGGGTAGCTGATGGGTGTGAATGCTAATGGGAATTGAATGGCCGTCTCATCTGGGTCCTGATGCTGTGTATGAGGCTGAATTAGAAAGAAGCAAACAAGATCACCTGGTGGAGGAAATATTAAGCAAGAATAGAATCTGGGTTTGGGCACAGTTTCTGTTTTCTGCTTTTAGCAAGATTTACGGTGAGAAACAGAAGAAAAAGTTAACACACAAAAGTTTGAAAGATGCACAAAGTGTGGCTTGGCCAGAGAACTGGCAAGTAGAAGCTTTTGGATAAGAGATGGTGTTGTTAAAGAGATTAGCATGACAAATGAGAAGCCAAAAGCTTTGCACTGAGACTGGGGAAGGATGCCTTGCTGGTACTCAAGGAACTGACTAGACTTTACCAGCACTAGAGGTTGTTAATCTGTTACATCCTTGGAAAGACTTTGTTTGTTTGTTTGTTTTGAGAAGAGAGGAAGACTTCAGGCAGTCCCAGAGGAACCCAAGGTTGCACTTCCCTTGGTTCAGCCACACAAGCATTCAGAGATTAATGTAGTTCTGAGCCATTGTTTAAGTTGGGGGCAGATCATGCAATCAGCCATCTGATGCTGGTTTTGCAGTTTTGCAGCTATACAGAATGCAAAAGTTTAATATATTTGCCTTGAATGCTTCCACACAGATTCCCAAGGAAAGCCTAGGAGGCCAGCCAACATGAGGAAGGTCCCTGTAGAAAGCTCAGGAAGCAGTCATGTGCGAAGCTGTGTTGGTGAAGCTTAAGCTGTGATGTAGACTTCAAGGTGTTGGAGATACCAGGAATGAAGAACATCTGGCAAAGGAATCCACGGGCTATGAGTGGAGCCCAGTAGAGAGGCCATGCAGGTCGCAAATAGCAAGGCCAAGGCTACCTGAGCCCCTGAGACTTGCCTGGTGACCCTGTGTATCCCAAATCTACTTCTGGAGCTGTGGGAGTTAAACTGATTCATTGAGAAGAGCTGAGTCGCAGAGAAGACTTTACTTGGGCTTTTGAACAATATGGGAACTGGTAGAGACTCACAAAGATGGGCTGATTATGTTTAGGATTACGAGATGGTCACAAACTTTCTGGGAAGACAAAGGAGGATTGAGACAGTTGTAGAAAATACATTTGGGTGACAGACTGACTAGAGTTGGCCCTGAGTGTATTTTGAGAGGTTAGATTATGAGGATGCTGACTTAATTAGTGGCTTAATACCTTGTTGGATTCATAATCTGATCACATTAATAAAAGGTAAAAAGTCAGAGGTGGGGCCTGCTTGGTAGAAGCAGTCCCTGGGAATGTGTCCTTGAAAGATACATCTTGCTTTGTGCCCTTACAACACTCCCTGGAAAAGCTTTCCTCTTCTTTTTTATTCTTTAGCAATTTCACACATGTATATACCACATGCTGGGCATTCTCACGCTCTGTCACTCTCCCTTAAGGTGTGTTAAGTTGGGAGCATTGATCCCAGCCCCTTGCATCTATCCCAGCCCCTCACATCTATCCCAGCCTCCATCCCTGAGCGTTGTATTGGTCTGGACTCCAAATCCCAGCATGCCAGGCCCCACAGAGTATTTAAGTGAACTCCCAAAATAGGATCACCTGGTCTCTTTTCCTTCCTCCTGGTGGTAGCTTCCGTGGCCTCCGGGTTCCCTCTTGGGACCACCCGAGAGAACAGGACTCCCATTAAACCTGGATATTTTTTAATTTGGCTTGTTGTGATTTGGCTTGATTGGGAATTTGCATCGGCAGAGAGCTCATGTTAGGAAAAATTCCTAACATTGTGCACTTTATCTGCTGCCATAACGTTCTGCCTAAGTTCCTGGAGCCAGCGCCTATGGAATAAACCACCAGAAACCATGAGCCAAATTAAAGCAAGACATTTCCTCACATACTTCGGTAACACCTATGCAAAACTAACCTGTTCTAAGAAAAGGAAACTTAAGGGAAGGGGAAGAGGTTTGGCCAGATCCTAGGTCCTAGGTGAATCTAAGCCACGGGTGTGTGATTTTAATCTCTGAGGAGGACTCAAGAAACAACACCTGGCAGAGCTATAGCAGGGGAGCATTTAAAGAAAGAAACTCCACCAAACCTCATAAGAACAGTGGTTACTCGCAGCGCTAAGAATTTCAGCTTGTGGAAAGGCTGAACGAAATACTAATGTGTGAAGGAACCTGCTCCTTGGCCCTGAGCATGCTCTGCTCGAAGCAAAGATCTCGTCTCCACTAACCATGTTCTGATACTGTTAGTATGTGATTTCACTTGTCCATATTTTTTTATCAAATTTTGAATATGAAAATTATTTGATCATCCTAATTTTGATTTATAATAATTTGCTCTTATAACATTTGAAAGATGAAATATTTTATGTTTAGAATGAATTATAAATTAATATTGTATTTCCTCTAATACTAAAGTACACAAGGTATGCAAAGTATACTGAAAGGAATTATTTTTCCATTCACTTTCTACAATAAGCCATAGTGAATACTTGAACATTAAAAGACTATAAACACTTTTTTCAATGAGACTATAAACTAAGTGACATAAACTAAGTATGGAATGTATCAGAAATGGATGTTCAGATGTAGAGCAATGAGTCAAAATTTGGGATGGCTCGAGGGCCAGCAGTCTGTGCTGCTTGGAAGGGTGATGTAGCTTCCTCTGTCCAGTGGATAATACTCTTGAGGAAGCTCACTGGTCACCCTGTGCCTGCCGGAGCGAGGGCAAAACAGTTGCAGGTGTGCCGGCACCCGGGAGGCCAATGGGAAGTTCAGATGTGTGTAATTGGGAAGGGGGCATGCTCGCATCGAGGTAGTAGCCTGCCTTAGCAAACCCAGGGAGGACAGCACTTGCTTGGGCAACCACCTCCAGCATTCCACAGATCCGTAAATAAGACCTGCCAAGCCCCTAGTGACAATGCCAAGTGCAAGGTACACAATGACACCTTTCCTTGGTGGTGTTTGTTTTGCTCAAAACTGAACTGCTTTTGGAGAGGGCACTAAGAGCTGTTGCAAAGAAGCAAAAGCGCCAATCCTTTCCCAGGGAGTCTCCATACATGCCCAGTACTCAGAAAAGCTTCCCCAGGTGCTCCAAAACCACACAAGGAGATGTACATTCTGAAAGGAAATTAGAAATAATTAAAACTATGAATCCTGGATGATTTGTATCACTGAGGACACCTTTGTTCCAGGAAATATAATATCATAGAGTAAGACAGCACAATTTAATAGATTGTATTGAACTGCTCAAAGTTAACATATGTATTTTCTAACTAAATTGTGTATAATACATTTCTGGTTTTTAAAGTTCAATCATGCATGGTCATCCTCAGGCTAATGTGTAATCCAAAGGGTTTCACCTACTTCTGTCAATCTGTGGATGCTTCTAAGTGGAGAATTCTAAGACCCAAATCAAAAACCTTTAAAGAAGAATAATAATTTTAGCAAGAAAGGATCTAGGTTAAGGGGAGACCTTCAGAGTCAAGGTCTTTCTCAGCCCAGATGCTGAGAAATGAGCCATGGATGCATTAAGATTGCCACCTGAAGATAAAACGTGCCACCTTCAGCAGGATGTGACATTGGAAGAGTCCACTCAGTCACGTGCTTCCTTCTTTAAGTGCAAGGGCCTGAAGGTAAATTGTAGACCAGTAAAAGGGCAGTGACTACCTGAATTCATCTTTCTCAGTGGTTATTGTTATTGTGGTGTGTGCGTGTGTGTGTGTGTTTGCATGTGTGTGTGCACATGTGTGTGTGCGCATGAACAAGCACAGGCACACGCATGGCACAGTATGTATGTAGGGTGAGAAGATGACTTTCAGGAGCTGTGCTTTTCCTTCCATTGTGGGTCATGGAATCTGAGCTCAGACCATTAGTCTTGGACAGCAAGCACCTCTGTAGGCTCACCCATCTTGCCTGTTCCAGCTCGCTCACTTTTGATTCTCATAGATTTTGTGTGTAACTGGGTTCCTTTAGCTCATGTTGTTTAAATGCTCCTATGTATTTTTTTAATGTCTCCAGGGGAGAGAATGACCTCAAAAGCACACTGAAGACAACCAGTCCAGTCAAGCACACTACTTCCTTGGTTCCTTGGCACCGGAGACCCCAGCTAGCTACTCAGTACAGAAGGCAAGACCTTCAGAAGGGTCTCCAACAAGCATTGCTATGAGTGGTCTTGGGAACAAATGGGCTGTGATGATGCCAAAAAGAGGGAGTATTCAAGAAGATGAGTGTCCCTCCGGGTAAGAGTGGGCTTGCTAAAATAAGCCACAGCTTTGTGCTGCCCAGTGGGTTTCCTGTGCTGTAGCAAAATCATCGCAGAGTCCCATAAGCATAGGTTGGAATAAAGCACTTAATGCAACCCGCAACCTGTTTATTTTTAGCTCTTGTCCCTTAAATTTACTAGTGTGTTCATCAATTACGTGGTCGACAAGCTGTCCTGCAATTTCTTTGTCTAAGAATAATCACTGCACCTCTACTCCAGGGACTCAATCGATTTTCCTCTCTATAGTTTTAGCTTTCCTCTTTACATTCTGGCTATTGTGGCCATTTATTAAATCCAAGATCAAAACAGCAAACTGCCAGAGCTAAGGCAGACACCCAGGTTTATTTCCATAGATGTTTCTTGCATCTGTCTTTTCACCAGTGGGCATGTAACTCACCCCAGCCTGTCGTCAGGAGCTTTGTCCTTGTCACCTCAGGGCCACAGTGGTCCCCAGTTCTCTTTGCCTTTGTCAATATTTTCCAACAACTCAGAAGAACTCACTTCTAAGATTCCCTGATGACCCTCTCCCTCTGAGGATGATTCTGCCTTCTTAAGGATTCTGTAGCATTCGCCTAAAAACTCCTGTTCTGTGGCTTTTCCCAGGGAGACCAAACAAACTTTTGTTCGCCCCCAAATTGAGTACCAACAACAGGCCAAAGTGGTGATTTCACGAGTCTAAGTCAGTGAATCAGTGAGTTTATTGGGGTTCCTTCAAGAAGCATGAGTATGGAGTTACTTACAAGACTATGAATGACTCAAAACAAAGGTAGCTGGATCAGTGTGTAGCCCACCCCAGAGTGGGTGACGGCTCACTGAAGCTGTAGCCCTGGGGCTCCTTAAACAGCTAGCCCACTGCTCTGCTAGCAGCAGGATCACCAACCCTCTCTGCTTCTGTAACCTGGGGGAGGAGCTTTGGAGATCTAAGCT
Organism: Alexandromys fortis; assembly: GCF_014885135.2. Classification (NCBI taxonomy): domain Eukaryota; kingdom Metazoa; phylum Chordata; class Mammalia; order Rodentia; family Cricetidae; genus Alexandromys; species Alexandromys fortis. The sequence goes on from NW_026068035.1 coordinate 1,996,281, forward strand.
CCAGGAGCTCCTGGAGACCTTGTTCTGTTTACTCACCAAGTCTTAGACGCCTTGATCTTTCCAGAAAGGCACTTTTCAATTTGGAGAGGCCCCCTTTCCCTATTTTCCCCACAACACTTACTTGCTCAGTTATAGGAGACCACAGAGATGGGCTTCCTAGGGCTTGTGGGAAACTCTGCTCAGTGCTCACGTAACATACATACACAGGGGATACTGATGATACATGATGATCCATTCGCAGAGGTGGTCTGCGTTCTTTGGTATTGAAAACCCTACTAAGTGGTTTAGGCCATTGGGACTCAGAAAAAGAGAAAAACTCAGAAAAATTGTGACCCCTCCTGTGCAGTCTTTGTAGAAGCCTGGATGTGCTCCTTTTTAGACTGTCTATATCAGTTATCCTACACAACTGAAATAGACTTGCATGTGTACGTCACACACATGACTGCCATCTACTGGTTTTTGTTTGTGTGTGATCCATCTCTGCTATCTGCCGGCCATCCACATCCTACCCATGTTGTTGACATAAAATAACAAGTCTAAAATAAAAAAAAAAATGTTTTCTCTGAGCCAAAATGTGAACGACTATGGTAACTGTGGAGCACAAAGTATCTTCAGATGCTGGAGTGAGGATATTTGCTCTCCTAGTTAGCTTCAGATGTCAGTTTAACAGAGACCAGAACTGTCTGCAGGAGTCTCAATTGGTGTGTGTGTAGGGGGTGGGGATGGGGACAGGGGATTGCCTTGGTCATAATGGCCTGGGATATGCAGTGATTTTTTTTTTTTTTTGGATTGGTATAGGAAGGCCCATCCTACCATAATCATTGTAACCTCTGGACTGATGATCCTTGGTTGTTTAGAAAGGCTGACTGAGCACAAGCTAAAAGGAATGAGCCCATATGTAGCTTTCCTCGGTGATTTCTGCTTCAGCTTCTACTTGGGTTTTGTCCTGACTTCTATCAGGGATCAACTGTGATCTGGGAGTGTGAGCCAAAAATCCTCCTTTTCCCCTTAACTTGATGTTGGTCACAGCGTGGCTTGGGGTAGCAAGCTAGTGGCATAGGAGAAGTAAGTCCTCTACTCAGGGTCTTCTAACCACAAATTGACAAGAATCCTCCATCCTGGGACAAATGCATGATCTTTCACTCACTCTCCAGCATGCTTTAGCCTGAGATTGTGGCACAGACATAAACATGTGTGATGTGACAGTCAAAACTCCAGCCAGCAAGGAAGACACTGAGTATGAATTGCCTACATGACATACATGTAGAAAATAGAAGTCCTTTTTTCATAATTATACTGTGGAGAAACTGCGTATCACCTATAAGCTATCTAAACTCATTCAATTACAAGCAGATCAGAGACACAGATGTTTTAAGCTTGTCTTAGGGTTTTTATTGCTGAAAAGAGACACCATGACCACAGCAACTCTTATAAAGAAAGCATTTAATTGTGGTGGCTCGCTTATAGTTTCAGAGGTGCAGTCCATTACCATCATGTGGTGCTGGAGGAGTAGCTGAGACTTCTACATCTTAGAGACAACAAGAAGAAGACGATAACATTCAATGAAGCTTAAGCAAAAGACCTCAAAGCCTGCCTCCACAATGACACAGTTCCTCCAATAAGGCCATACCTGCTTCAACAAAGCCACCCTCCCAATAGTGCCGCTTCCTTTGGAGGCCATTTTCTTTTAGACCATCCCAAGCTATAAACTATAACAGGGAAACAGATTTAAGAACTCAGTTGACCATTAAGCCATCTCCCCAGAAGCCAGGACCTTACCCACTGAGCCATTTCACCAGTTCCCAAACTTAGTTTTTGAGTTTATATTTTTGACTCAGGACAAAAACTCTGAGATCATAAGAGGAAAATGTTGAGAGATTTTGTACAAAAGAAACAAAGCAAAAGTGTTTGTAACTCAGTAGAAACATGAGAGCAGAAGTAATAGATGTGGACAAAGTAGCCATAGGACAAACCAAAAACAAACGAGTGTCACAGAGCACTCTTAATTAACAGTAAAATAAAAGGCAATTCAAGAAAAAAGTAAAACTCACATGTTAGTGGGTGACTAATTACAAAGAATATTTTATAGCTTATTTATAGGGAAAGTTTTTATTAGAGAAAATAGGAGAACAATGACATAAATATTCTATTCATGAGTGTGAATGTTACTGTTTGCTTGCAAACCTGCTGTGAGCACAGAACACAGGGAAATTTGCATCCTGATAAATTGGGACTTCATGTTAAGATGCATTTCAGAAAGCAATTGCCAGCTTCTATCAACATTTTAAGTTCCTGTCGTTTTCAACTCATCAACTTCAATTCTACATCTGTATTATACAAAACTATATGCATGCTTGAAAAATAAGTCAGGTGCAATTATATTCTTTGTCGTTCTCTTTTAATAAACAGAAATGATGTTTTTTTGTAATCTATTTTGCAACAAGAGAAAAAGAGCTAAAGTTTATAAATGGGAAAGCAATAGAATATATAGTATGCTTGCTTCATGTAACAATATGTAGCCAGTGAACACAAGAGAAATACTTCTCAAAGTAACACCACAGTAATTCCCTGACATGTATTTTTGATGTGGGATTCCCCTCTGTATGCTATGAATGTGTTTTATTACCACTGGTTATTAAAGAAGCTGTTTCAGCCAATGGCTTAGTAGAATAAAGCCAGGCAGGAAATCCAAACAGAGTTATAGAGAGAAAGTAGGTGGAATCAGGGAGATGCCATGTAGTTGCCAAAGGAGAAAGACTCCAGATGCCAGCCAGAAGCTAAAGGTAGGCTACAGTCTCATGGTAATATGCAGACTAACAGAAATAGGTTAATTTAAGATGTAAGAGTTAGTTAATAAGAAGCCTGAGCTAACAGGCTGAAAAGTGTTGTAATTAATATAGTTTCTATGTGCTTATTTGGGTCTGAGCAGCTTAGAAACAACTGAGCAGTCCCCGCCTACATATTTTGGATAAACTTCAAGCAGTACTTTAAGGAGTAGTATAAAACTAATTTAGTTGAACAAATGCTTTTGTCATATGATAGGGCATCTCTTGGGTATATTCCCAAGAGTGGTATTGCTGGGTCCAGGGGTAGGTTGGTCCCGAATTTCCTGAGAAACCGAAACACTGATTTCCAAAGTGGTTGCACAAGATTGCATTCCCACCAGCAATGGATGAGTGTACCCCTTCCTCCACAGCCTCTTCAGCAAAGGCTATCATCGGTGCTTTTGATTTTAGCCATTCTGACAGGTGTGAGATGATATCTCAAAGTTGTTTTGATTTGCATTTCCCTGATTGCTAATGAGGTTGAGCATGACCTTA
>NW_026068035.1:2001752-2100832 GCF_014885135.2 Alexandromys fortis
GGGGGAGGGGGAGGGAAATGGGAGGCTGGGAGGACGCAGAAACTTTTTTTTTCTTATTCTCAATAAAAAGAAATTAAAAAAAAAAGACAAAAAAAAAACTAATTTAGTTGCTATGGTGCAGACATAAATTTTGACAATTCTGTGCCTCTGAAAATTCAAAACAAATGAATCGCATCTGACACAAAGCTCGTTGCTCTGAAGATGCAAAGACGTAGGGTGCAGAGAGGGAATGCAGGACAGAAACCCTTCAGCTCTGACATGCCCGTGCTCGGCACTCATCTTGGCATCAAAAGAAACCCAAGCCCTAGGGACGCAGCTCATAGGTCGAGATCTTGTCTCTGCTTTACTGTCCTCACTGTCCTGAAGGTCACCAGTGGTCCCTGTGACCCATCTGTCTCTCCATCCCTCAGTCCTGGAGTTACAGGCACTCATAGCCATGCCCAACGTTTTATGCAGTTACTGGAAATTCTAACTCAATCTGGGTCGTCTTGAGAGGACTTTCAAACTCCAAAATTTCTTAAAAACAGGATATCTTACTCACTGAGGCAGCCAACAGTGAAGGATGAGGGTGTGAGGGAGGGCCCAGAGGAGAAACTTCAGAGAGATCCCCTGAATAAAGGAAAATACTTGGCGTTTGCATCCTTCAGGAGGTAACAGGAAGTTGCACACTACATGATGTAGTCTGGGATAGCCTATGTGACAAAGGGCATGGGAGAGATTCAGGTACTGGGGACTATGAAGTCCAAGCATTTTTCTTAACTTTCTGACAGAGAGAAAGTGGGGGAGGAGGGAGAGAGAGAAGGATAGAGGGAAGGAGGAAAGAAAGAGGTAGTGGATGGGGTGTGATAAGATTATTTTCTTTTTCTTTTTTCTTTTTTTTTTTTTTTAACTTGTGATCTTGACTGCTAAGGGCACAGCCTCTTGCCATAGCTTCAGCTTTTGAAGTTGGCATTCCGGGTCCCAGGAAGGTGCGTCCGTCAGAAGAGAAAACAGACCACGTGTGCTCCATTATCTGCGTGCTGCTCTGTTTTCCAATCAAACCAACGTGGACACCTGTCCTCCCAGTGTCTTGGGCCATGCTTTGCGTCCTGGAGCAACTGCCTCCACTTTAGACTCTCCCAGAGCACAATCCAAAGGGAACGTGGCCATCACAGGATGCAGAGACTGAGACGGTGGCCAATCCAGGATGTCGCTCTGACTATAGACATCTCAAGACTGGAAAGGTTAGAAAGTGGGGTCCACCATGACTGTCACCAGGTTTAGCATTCAGTTGCTTCTCAGCACCCTAGTAGCTTTGTCCTCCGTGATCGAGTCAACCAACCAGAAAGGAGCCTGACTCACAAAGGCGATGCAGGGAGCCTCTGGCTCTAAATTCAAAGATCTTTGGGCTCAGGACTCCCTTGTGCCAAGGTACTGGCCCCTTCTCACCCAGCAGGCCCACTGTGCTAAGGTATAGTTTATAGTGAGGATTTGAGGGGTCCCCACAGATAATGGTCTTGTCCAGGGCTGATGGGACTCGTCTACACTGATGGACGTTTTGAGATGTTTTGACGGAAGACCCTCACTAGACTGAGACTCAGACCTACAGAATCATGCCAAGCTGCACTGTCCCTGCTGGGAGGAATATACTTATCTAAAATTGTCTTCTAGAATAATCCGTTGCTACAGAGACCCACAGCAATTTCAAAGGAGAAAAGGTACCATTAGCACACAAAAGATAATCATTTGCAAAAATGACATTGTAATTTGAAATTGTTTTATTAACGCAGTGGGTTAGGAACTTATCAGACACAAGGCTTTTAATTGGTGATCAGATATTTTGAAAATACAACCAAATACTCTACAAGAAAGCACTTTAGCTTGCTCACTGTAAAAATAAAGCCCGCTTTGATTGCACGGGAACCATAACAATTCATCTTTTAAAGGGAATAATAAGCAAATAATTTCCCAAGTGTTTAAAATAATAGGCGTCACATTTAGGAAGTGACTACCGATTCATATTTTCATATGCTGAATTTAAACATTGTCAGCAGGTATCATTTTACATGAATAGTGCATTTTCTTTTAGTGTTTATCTATTAGGGACCTTTTCTCAAGATTGGATAATGTAGATTTTTGCAATAAAAGCGTTTCATGATGAGTGTGTTTGGAAGGGGGGCCGACTGTTCAGAGGATAGCGTGTCTGCCGCATAAGTATGAGGCCCGAGTTAGGATCTCCAGGACTGGTGTGAATAAAGCCAGGTGTGAGTGTTCTCACCTGTAATTCTGGTACTTAGAGGTTGAGACTGGCCTCTAAGCTGGCTGGACAGCTTTTGAGAATTCTTTTGTCCTTGCATCCTGTCTTCCAGAGCCGTGGCAGGGCTACAGACATGGACGCCATGCATGTGTCTTTACACGGGTACTAGGTTCAGAACTCGGGTTGTGAAGCCTGAGGGACAGTCACTACCCACTGAGCAATCTCAGCTACCCCAATCCTCAGATATTAGCAGGGATTACATATGTACAGCATGCCAGCCCAGTTGAGTGGATAAACATGCTTAGGGAACAGTATGATTTCTTTAATCATCTGTCATTTATCAGGCAAAGAAATAGCAACAGCTAATGATTCACGTAAGAAAAAACACTGTTCAAGCTCATGCTTCAAAGACAACCCTCTGTTCTTACTGGAACACACATTTCTAGATCGAATGGTGCTCACCAGGCCTCAAGAAAGCCCCAGAAGGGCTACCTGGCTGTGATTTAACTCTCTTATTGGAGCCCAGCTGTACAGGGACCATGTCGTCAGGAAGTGCCAGGCTCCTGCTGCCAGCACTCACATTTTCTCTGACCCTTAAATGATCTGCTCTCTTGTTTGCTTTGTAGAGTCCTGCGAGGTTCCAACAGCATGGGTCCCACCTGTCCTGTGGCCAAGCTTCAAGAAAGCTGCCCCACTCTCTCCTTCTTGCATTCCCTCTCTTCTGAGGGGGGGGGGCATCTTGAAGGTTGAACTCCCACGCCACCTTGCTCTCCATCTCTACCGACGCCGTGCTTGGGATGGTGAAGGCCAGCTTGTCTCTAGTTCTGCGTTTTGAAGCACAGTGTGGCTCTAGCTTGGTTGTCATAGAGTTGCTCACTCCTGGGCCTCTCTTTTCTCTCAGGCTGACTAAGCCAAGGAGCCAAGCTGTCTTTAGTTGTCCTCTGGTCTCCACCACAGAGCTGAGAATGGCTTAGCACTGTTTTAGGGACAGTCGCTGCCATTTCAACTCAAATGGCTATTTATTGTTTACCCCAAACTGTGGCTAGTCCTTGTGACTTGGATGTCAGCTCTCCTGGTGGTTTTGCGGGTATCTTTCTGGTTTGCAAAGGTCAAGTCCTTAGTGTAGAAGTATCCCAAGGCTGATTACGAGAAACAGAAGTGCAGATAAAGGTCACACATTGTCACAAATGCTACTTTTACACTGCTCTAGACTCCACTTCAGTGAGCCACCCACAGGAACCTAACTCACAGGGAGACGGATCTACAGTTATGCAGGGCCAGTGAGAAAAGAGGACAGAAGGAGGGCTAAGAGAAGAAGGATCCAGTATCTTAAGATGTCATAACGCTGCCCTGGTTCTTCCTGGATCTGCAATATTAGACGATTCCCATTTGGATTAAGTGTTAACCCCTGAGAACTTTTAAAAGTGTAAGAAAGAAACAGGACTCTGTTATGTGACAGAGAATGGTGCAAGGATGGCTGTGGTTGCTCAGCCAAGGTCAACCACCTGTGACCTCACGGATGGGCTGGAAGGACCTGTCTCCCCACAGTTAATTCCAAGGGAGTGGTAGAATCCTATATGGAGCTTCTTAGGAACGATGGCCTTTCCAGACTGAGTTCCCACAAAACACGGGGTGAAAAGGCCAGACTAGAAAGCTGACTTTGATGATAGAGGTTACTGGGGGCCCCTGAGATGTCCAAGTGGTCAATTTGGGTATTTGGAGGGTAAGGATGGGGTGCTGGACTACTGTGCTTTGGTTGTTGTTCTCAGTGCATAGGATGTACCCCATGCCTTGCACATTTAGGTGAGTGTTCTCTTACCAAGCTAGGTTCCTAACCCCTGATTTCACTGATTGTTTTTTGACAGTCTCAGAAACATTGTGATCCTGTGACTCTATAAATTACAAAATAGTAGATGATAATTATAACCAATTAAGCCATAAAGGGTGAACTCAGGAAAATAACATTCCAGGTAACTGCTTTTATTACAAAAACATAAGAGTTAATCTTCTTAATGGTTCTTTTTGTCAACATATTTTCTTAGTGACCTGGCATATGTTTTAAAGGGAGAGTTGTTATCACGTGAATCCAGAAGCCCTCCCCGGGCCGTAGTTAGCTTACCAGCAGACAGGAAGGGAGGAAAGTTTGTGGAGGAAACTGCAGTTGTTCACCTGTGTTGCAGTGAGATCAGAGGACAGGCTAAAGACAGACTAAGAGTTGATGTTTTTAAAGAGTAGAAAGAAATGGTGTGGATCTGGGTGGGTGGGGGAGTAGGGAAGATCTGGGAGGAATTGAGGGAGGGGGAAAGCATGATCAGAATACATGAAAAATTTTCTTTCAATAAAGAAGAAGAGTTGATGCTGCAGGACCCGGAGAGATGGCTCAGAGGTAAAGAGCACCTGTCTGTGACTCAAGTCTAGAGGATACAATGCCCTTCTGTTTGATCTCAGCCATGGTCAGGCGTGCACCCGATGCACATACATGCCTGCAGTCAAAACACACAGATAGGGGGTTCTGAAAACAAGAGCTGAAACAACAAAGTGTAGAAACTGAGGAAGAAGAACGTGAGGGCTTCTGGTTGGCTATGTAATGACCAACTTCAATAGACAAGAGAAGGACAGGATAGGACTCTAGCCAGTGACAGAGAGCTATCTCCCCCACTGGCGCCCAAGGCTCTTGAAGATCACATGGAAGGCACTAGAGTCTCCTTTTGTACATCCTTGCTTCTGATACAGATAACTGTGGTAGACTAAATCGTAAATAGAGATGACCTCTGACAAACAAACAAAAAAACTACCCCCATTGTGTTATGGATTTCCCTTATTCTCAGTCCTCTTTGTATTCCTAGAAAATAGCAGGGGGACTTAGCAGCAACAGACCCTCCATCCTTCAGATAACTGCTGGAAGACCTCTGAGCCCTGCAGAGGCTTGCAGGAAAAAAATATACTTGGAGCTAACATTCAGTGAATTAAATCAGTCTCACACAGTGTCTTTCCCATTTGTGGCCTCACTGAGTCCTAAACATTCTAGATCGTAAAATCATGTGTGTACAAATGAAGTGGGTGTGAAAGGATCTAGAGAATTAAGGGGACTAACGGTACAGGAGAGGAGTGAGGAAGATGGGCATGTGGAGTATGGGGAAGATCGCACAAACTACTTCATAGACTTACAGGAAAATGCCCTTTAACACAGTACAATAAAAAATTAACTGTTTTGATTTGTGTATATGTACATGTGTATGTATGAGTTTGTGTGTATATATTTGTGTGTGTACATGTATGCTACATGTGTGTGGATACCCTTGGAGGGCAGAAAAGGTCTTTACATCCCCCGGAACTTGAGTTACATACTGTTGTGTTGCATGTGACACAGTATTGGGGGCCAAACCTTAATCCTCTGGAAGAGTAGCAAGTGTTCTTAACCACTGAGTCACGGCTTTAGCTCCTAGAATAATAAACGTTAAAATAGGGCTTTAAAATTCAAAATTATTCTGTGAAGTCTCTTAATCCATAACATTGGCAACAGATTGTTTGACAATGCTGAGATCTGCACATTTATGATATGATCATTTATGATATGATCATTTTAGCTCTTTTCATATCTTTTAAATTAAATCAGGACTTAGAAGTCACGAGTATAACTCAACCCATTCCAGTTTTGCCCACATGTAACATTTTGGGTCTTTAGGAAATTACTGTGGTGAGTACAGATTTGTACACAGTCAATACTTTCCTGGTGACCGTGGAGAGGAAAGGAAACAGTGACATCACTGGAACCAGAGGTGTGTCTGACAGAATAGCCCATAACTTAGCTGGACATCTTCCCGCCTCCTTCTTTAGCTGCTTTGTCTGTGTTCCTGTAGACTTTCTGGGTGTGAGCAGACAAACTTTTCTGTGCGTGATTGAGAAGGTATCCTACAGGTGAAGTACCTGTAGGACATCAGAGAGTGGAAGCAGGGAAGGTAAAAACCTCTAGGTTCTCACAGCTGCTCCCCAAGCTTCTCAAGTAGAGGACAGAGGTTCCCAGGCTCCTTGTCACAGCCATTCCAGGGCAACACAATACTCCTTCTCCTAATGATGTCCCTGTAGATGTGGGTCAGTTGGCACCTCGCCTTCAAAGCCATCAAAGCCATGAGTGATGGAGGTGAGGCTGCACTCATGTCAAGGAGAGCTGTGTGTAATAAGACCAGTGCAGGGCATCCTGTCCATCGCTGGGCTGTAAGTGGCTAATCAAATGAGGAAAGCCACCTTCGTGCTGGTGGGTGGCAACACTGGGTGTCTGCCTGCTCCCACAGGATTCATTTGAAACAGCCGCCTGAGAACTCTGAGTATGGACTCTCCGTGGAGTCGTGTTTCTTGAGCCCCTGAAAAGGATCAGCTTCCTCAAATGCCCCAGAATCAAGATTTCTGGACTTGCGCCAGGATCCTGGCCTGTTGTTACCTCATTATCCTCAACATCGGGCAGTGGAGAGAAGATACCTAGAGAAAGAGCTTCCTTCAGTATTTCTGATGCAACAAATACGAAAAAAATAGATTGAGTTGGAAATGGTTTTTAACCTTTATTCTTGCATAAATCAAGAGGCTCATTTTTCAATCCATTCCTATAGAATTCAATTAAAGGTCAGATTTGTAATGGAGATCCTAATTATTAATGTGTTGCCATTTCAATTATTAATAAGTTGAAATATTTGCATAATGGATAGAGAAAATGCTGAGGAACAACTTTGGTAGCCTCTGAGGAGCCATCCTTTCCATGGGAGCTGGGGTCAGATTTTAAACCCATCCACCTTGTAAGACACAACTACAGTTACAATTGGTTAGCAAACGTGCCGATCACATGATGGTCATTGGGATTTGTAGGATATCATCAAAGGAAGTGATAGCAAAGATTTATGCATATGTTCACCTTTGTGTACATGTTTATGCAAGAGCGCGCGCGCACACACACACACACACACACACAGAGGCCTCAGGTTGACGTTGACTTTCTTCCACAGTCTCTCCCCGCCTTAGGTTGTAAAACAGCGTCTCTCACTGGATCTGGAGTTTAAATTAGCTGAATTTCTGAATGGGCAAAAAACCCCAGGAGCTCCCTGTCTACCTGCCCAGTGTTGACATTGCAAGTAGACACCACCATGCCTGAATTTTTTCACATGCATTCTTAGGGTGGAGACTAGGTCCTCATGGTTGTGTGACCTAAACAATAATATTCTTAATAGAATCCTCCCAGTAAGTTAATGCAGTATGGCTAAATTCAGTGTTCACTGCACAGAGGCTGAAGCTCTGACTCTGCCCTCTGTTCAGGACAAATCTGTATCCATGGCAGGGTTTATGCACAGACACCAATCAGCCAAGCATATGGCCTCCTGCCTGTGTGCTGTGGGGAGACCTTCTACTTGCAATCTTGGACCCTCAACACTTTTGCTTGGTATATAAAAAATAAAGTTACCAGAGAGGGTGGCAACTGTTCTCCTTTAATTCAGTTACTTTTGGTGGCAGTGGGAATTGAACCTGCGTCTTTCCAAACACTAGGCAAGCACTCTACCACTAAACTACACCTATAGCCAAGGACAACAAGCAGGGTATTAAAATAAATTGTCGTTGACGAGACAGTGGAGACCCCAGGTCCTATGCAGTGGTATCTCTCTCCAAGCCATTTGCTTTTATTCTGAGGTGGTTTTATGATAAAGTACAAACCTTCCTTTACATCAGAACTGCTATTTTCATAAATCCATTTTAATTCTTTTTCATATAATTATGAGGGAACTGTGACCTCTAATGTCAAGAATAGTTTAAAGTGTTACTTACAGAGACATGTACAAAAGTCTTTCCTTTCATAGTCTATCGATCCCTCTGTTGTAAAAGATCAGAGGGAGCAAGAACCTTCTAGCTCTAAAGAAATAATCTGTCTGGAGGCGTTGGAGGGGGATTGGTTGTACTGACCAAAGTGAACTTTTCAATAGCTAATGTGATATTTATTAGAGCTCCCTTTAACCAATGTTAGTAATTATAAGAGACACAAAATTCACTATTAATTAGTTCTTCCTGAATTATTTAGAGGTGGCTCTTCAGAGGACAGCCACGCTCAAGGCTGCTGTGCATATCTGGAGTGGACTTGGCCTTTCCTGCTCTTCTTCACCCCAATTCCCACTCGAAGAGTGGAAAACCCCCTTTATTGATTTCTCTATGAAAAATACGATGTTCTTCTAGAATTCATCTTAATGTGGCTGTTAATTTTGAAACGAAGAGCTATAATCTCATCTTTAAAGAGAAAATGCTATGTCTTTAAAGAAAAAAAAAAAAACTCAGGAAATTGAAGTTCCCAGGTTAAAATACCATCATCTTTTTCGTTCAGAGAACAGAGCATGCATGGGTCAGGAGATGACATTGCCCGCCGAGCCTTGTCTCACAGAACACCACTGCATACACAGTGCCCCTTCACCTGTCCGGTCTGGTTTTACTCCTCATTCGATTCCTTACAAAGAACACATAATAGATGGCAATGATGGGATGACATCATTGTCCCAAACTTCACAGGGAGAACACAGCAGGCCTGAGGGGACTGTGCCAGGCTCCCCAGGGAAACAGCAATGCTCCCCTAGAGATTTGTTTACTCAACACACTCTATCATGTCTGCTTACGTACTTATTCAAAGAGCTCCGCTGGGCTTATCGAAATAGTTTTAAATGACAGGTGGCACCTGGGCACTTGTCGGGAATGGAGGAGGCCCTGAATTCGCTTAGTTAAAGCCTGAGTTAATGTGTATTGTTCACATGGGCACAGCCAATACGAGGACCAAGACTTTGAACTCATGGGAAATTGTCAAAGCCTTTCCTATGTGGTTCAGGCTTGAAACTGGCAAAGCCTTCTTCCTTCTGGCCCCCGCCCCCGAGACTTCCTACCTAAACTAGGTAGCTCCTCCCACTGTGGTGTCCATAGTAAACACAGGGAGGCTCTGGGCTGTGGTTCCGTAGGCACAGCTCCATCAGATCTCACAGGCCACTAGACCCCAGCTTTTCTGTACACGTCTGTCATTTTCTCACTGGTTTGTCTCCCTAGTCGGGGTTCTAGATCCAAGCCTTGTGGAGCACACAGACATTTTCACACTGGAAAGCATCAGTGAAGTGACTGGGCACGCCTACTGTGGCCTTTCCTAGGCTCAGGTGGATTTTTGCATCCACGGTCCAGGTTGGTGGCGTGGTGGTAGCAAAAGTGTATTTTCTGCCATGTTCAGTATTCCTCAGAAGAGGGTTGCCAGCCAAGTCTCCTCTCACCAACTCTGCAGTTGCCTGTGCCCGGACAGTTCTATGATGTATGAATATTATGTCTTTATTTCAGGCTGCTCCATACGATTAGAAACAGTCAAAGCACCAAGTCACCTAGAGCCATTGTGCTGGCCTTCACCCAGTGTCACTGTGCCGTGACGTGGACCTGCTCACAGGTTACACAGAGGCGGTCTGTTCTGAAGCTTGGGACAGTGCCGTGAAGCCTTGTGGCCTCTAATTTCTGCAATGAGCACTCCACCTTTTATGGGTCATTTTTATTTGCTCGGCTTGCTTCCCGACTCACAATGCAAAGTGGGAAGCAGAGTGGGTGTAGTGCAGCTCGATGGAAGGCAAACATGCCATTAGCCTACCGAAGTGCTGCCCGGAGCCACTCAAGAGATTGGGTTCTGTGGTTAGCGTCACTGCAGACCACAGCTGTCCTCACATGCCAAGGTCTGCAGAGAGGTCAAGGTCAGGGCAGGAGGCACTAAGGTGAGGAAAGGGAGGGAGGCTTCTCCCCAGAGAGAGATTCCGGGGAGAGGCTCTTGCTGCCTTTAGCTGCAGCCTTTAAACTTAACGCATCCGATTCCTTCAGTTTTGTCAGGAAAAGATGAGAAAATGAGGCAGAAGACCAGATGTGACAAGACAGGTTTACCAATTGTGTGTCCGATTTTTTGTTTGTTTGTTTTTGTTTTGTTTTGTTTTGTTTTGTTTTGTTTTGTTTTTCGAGACAGGGTTTCTCTGTAGCTTTGGTGCCAGTCCCGGAACTAGCTCTGTAGACCAGGCTGGCCTCGAACTCCCAGAGATCTACCTGCCTCTGCCTCCCAAGTGCTGGGATTAAAGGCGTGCGCCACCACCGCCCGGCTGTGTGTCCGATTTTTAAAGCACGCTTTCAGAAAAAGAAGCAAAAGAGAGACATGGTTGCTCCCGAGATTTCACTCATCCTGAGGGCAAGCAAAAAGATGACTTAAGCAAAAGGCTTGCGCGAGGATCTTAAGACACCCGAAATCCAATTAGTCTCATAATCCAGGGCCTCCTGTTACTAGTTTAACACTTTAGACTCAGCTGTTCTGAAATCTCTCCCTCTGTCTTCCTCCCTCCTCCCTTCATTCCTTCGTTCTTTCCTTCCTCCCCTCCCTTCTTTCCTCCCTTCCTCCCTCCTCCTTCCTTTCTCTCCCTCCCCATCTCTTCATTTTTCTGTCGCCTCCCTCTCCTGTCTCCTCCATACTTCTCTTCCTTCTTCTCCTTCTCTCTCACTTCTATCTTCTTCATCCGTCTCTCCTCCTCCTCTTGGCTCTTTGCTTCCCCTCTTTTGCTTGGTCTTCATATTATATTAAGGAAACTTTTAAAAACAGCTGGTGAGAGAAGCCCATGAAGACGCAGGACTCCAAACTCCCAGGAGCACACCCGTTTCTAGATGACATCCTTCATCGCGCAGCTGAAGATCCAGGAGCCCGTGTCTCCTTGCTAACTCCACTCTTCCTTGACGTGGCTCTCAGACTACCATCTGGAGAAGGTTTAGCTAAAGAGGAACAACAATGGGGAATTGAAATGCAACTTCATAAAAGAACTTCTGAAGGGAAGCAGATCTGTTTTAGAGGTTCTAAATTATAAATATTTAACCTATATGCTGATTTCATACATCATTCAGTGTCTTCAAGTCCAAACAAAGGCAGTGTTAGCTCTGTGTTATTGGGTAGTTTTTCAGCATTCACCAATGCATGGGAACAAACAATTTACACATTTTATTCTTTTTGTTCATATAACATTTGAAGTATCCAAAATCACATGTACAACTTCCTCCTGGAGTTCAAATTCATGCCCAGGGTTTGGAACATAAGAGGCTTTGTAGACCTGGTCAGATTTGTATATCTCAGGAAAATACTGGAATGAGCAGACGTCACATGAATTGATGTGAAGATGTACTTTGTATTCTAACACGGCTCTTTCACTAGATGTAAGACGAACGGAGCTGGCTGCTGGCCTCTGGAAGTCTGTGTGTGCAGAAGAGAACTTGGCTTGGATTTTCCCAGACAGACATTGCTCTTCAGTCGCCCCAACAGAAAGGCTTAGGTCTGCTGCTGACGGGTAGAAGCGACCCAAGCATCTTAACCCTCAGCTTCCCACCTGAAATCCCTTGGCAACCCTGCCGAGTACATCAGTGACAGTTGACTTTCACAGCTGGAGACCCTTGAAAGATAAGTATTAATTCAAGATATCTTGTGTAGTGGGAAGCTTAATACCTATTTGTGACCCCCTGGGGAATAATCTTTAAAGCAAGGGGAGGGATGCAAATTCTTACATAGTCCACAGAGAGCATGTGCAAGGAAGAAAGCAAAATTGGGGTTATGTTCCTGTTTAGAAAAACATCAAAATATTCAAGAAAAGAAGAACAAAAACAAACAAACAAACAAAGGAAGAGCCTGCCATTGTCACAGAAGCTGATGCACAAAACAGGCTAGGACAGTCTGCTGTATGCACAGGACAGGCTATGACAGTCTCCCATATGCACAGGCTATGAGGTCTCCTGCATGCACAGGACAGGCTATGAGAGTCTTCCGCATGCACAGGACAGGCTATGACGGTCTCCTGTATGCACAGCCCTGGGTCTTTGAGCAGGAGTGCAACTGGGCTCAGGTCCTTACAACACCTACCCTATGTGTTCAGTCTCATAGAAAGGCAGCCGACAAAATATCTAAAATAAAACTGGGAAAATAAAAGGAAAAACAGTTTCCCAACTATATTCCTTACAAAGCAGGTTAGTGTAAAGTCCTGTCTCCCTGCTTTACCCCAGAGGCCGGCTGACATTGAATTAACTGATTCAAATCAGAGTGGATTTCAAATACTGATTTTTTAAGAAAGAACATTTCAAGCTCACATTTGAAGATTTGTTTTTATTTATGTATATCTCTGTGTGGGTGTGGGCGTCTTTGTTCGGGAGTCTAGGGAAGGTAGAAGGCACCACATCCCCCAGAGCTGGCATTGCAGGTATTTGTGTATTGGAACTAAACACCCTTGGGTTCCCTGCAGAAGCAGCAAGCTCTCTCAAATGCTGAGTCATCTCTCCAGCCCCACATACTGATTTTAAAAAAAGATGGGTGATTTAATGCCATGCTTCAAAAGTAGACAACTATGAAGAATAGTAGTACACACTTTAGAATCTCTGACAGCCTGGTGTGTTATTGGATTTAACTGAGGTAGAGAGGTTTTGTCCTATGGTGTAAAAACTATTAGTAAAGAGAAAAAGAAAACAGAAGGTATTTTCTTGTCTTGACATTCATTATTTAATTTTTATTTATTTTGTATGACAGGAAATGTGCTTAGAATCCCAATTTTTAATCATTTTAAAATTAGGCAAAGTAGTTAAAACACAACTTTTCTAAGGTTTACTTTATTTTAAGTGGTATGTGTGGTATGGTGTGTGTGTGTGCGTGCACATGCATACGAGGGCAGAAACTGGCACACATACATGAGGGTGGTTGTGGAAGTTAGAAGAGGGCTTAGGAGCCCTTGGAGCTGTGCTGTAGGCACCTTGGAACTGATGTGGGTGCTCAGAACTGAACGCAGGTCCTCTGGGAGATCAGCCAATGCTCGTTAGCGCTGACTTGTCTCTCCAGCTCCACGATTCTTTCCAATGTTTGTAAAAATTAATTCCAGAGTATGCTTAAAATAGACTCTTTAAAACCTTTCATTCCTTAATACAGAGGTGAGAATGCTTATGGTATTGCCCTAAAACTGTAAAAGAGACAATAAAATTTAAACCTATTTTTGGAAGCGGGCTAACTTAAATGTCACTAGACTTCAGCGAGGACCATTTCCCCACGTAACAGCAGTGGTTAGGACCCAAATGGCAGTTAACTTTCCCCCCTCTGGCTTTTGCATGCAAGTTGCTTTTTAAAAACAAAGTTTGAATCAAAAGAGGGAAAGGTGATATGTTATTTTAATCAAAACCTTTATTCATCATGATTTATGTCCGGGAAGGGCAATGACTTCCAAATCACTATCAAAATAAGAAAAAATAAAATATTAATTCAAAAAACCTTCAGAGAAGGCATTGGTCGTCCTTGACTTTGTTGTGGGAGAGTCACAGTGACAAAAGAACAAATAACTTTGGAAGTGTATTCCGCCAGTGACATAGCAAGACATGGTGAGCAGGGAAAACAATGAAAAGTTTGAAGCCTTTCCTGGGGTGAACCAGCAGCAGTAGATTACTAGGTTTGGAGAGAAGTCACCCAAGTGTCCAGAAGGGACAGACATTGAAGGAAGTGAATCTGTGCTTCCAAGAATAGAAACTGTTTCTCTCAAAAGACGGAAAGATACGAACATGACCACAAGGGAAGACCTCCGTAATTACAGACCTCCAAGCCAGGAAACTTACATAGTGTAATTAAGGACAGAATAATCTAACACTTGTCTAGAGCACAAATTAATAGGGCCACGTCCCTAAAACACATCTAAGATTGAAAAGCCCAGAGAAGGTCAGAGGAGACAGTTATGGCAATCCTAGTGGAAGAAGTTTCCTCTAACTTGGAAACAAATAGCCTACAGAGATGGGTATGGTGCAGACTATATAGTGACTGTGCAGTAAAAGGAAACCATCAATCATATACCAGGCATGAACAGAACAAAATCAAAGATGGCAACCTTCCTATTGTTAGCATTTCCCATGAATCAGTACTTCATTGTGTTTGGTAATTTCATTTTCCCACTGGAGAGCACGTGGACCAGCCACCATGATCCCTGCAACACCTTGGGAAGAAAGAGAAAGGTCTATAAGAGAGTTATTATCAACCACGTGTGTGTACATGTGTGTATGTGTGTGTCTTCCTGTGTGTGCAGGTGCTCATGTGTGCATATACGAATGGAAAACTGAAGATAAGCTCAGCTGTTGTTCACGGTCTACCTTGGCTTTTGTAAGACAGGGTCTCTCACAGGCCTGGGGCTTGCCAAATAAGCTTGGCTGGACAGCCAATGAGTCCTAGGTACTTCTATGTGCTTCTCAAGTGCATGGTACCATGCCTGTCTTTGTTTTGCCTATATTCTTGGGATGGAACTCAAATCTTTGGTTTTTCAAGGAATTGCTTTATGGACTGAGCCTGTCATTGCTCTAAGAGATTTAGAACTTTAATGACAAATGATTTGCATAAATGCAGTTGATATATGATACTTGTTTGACTATTTGTGTTTCCCCTCCATTTTCTGAATCTGGAGCCTAGCTATTAACAGGGACTGAGAAAGATGGAGGAGTGGAAGTCTACATCAAACCCTCTGAGTTAATCAGACTGGAAGCTGGACAGAACACACTGAATTTAAAATAATTTTTATTTAACCAGTAAGAGAATCCTTTTTATTACATTTAGATAGATAGATAGATAGATAGATAGATAGATAGATAGATATTAAAAATAGTATCTTAGTTCTGGAATTATTGATATTGGCCTGCTAAAATACAGACTTTTCTTTAGCTCATTAGTTCAAAAAATAATTAAACAAACCTGTGCTTGATTCTCTTGACAGGGCAAAGACCCCCAATTAAAATTCAATTAAATTCATTCTTTTACAGGCCATGAGAATTGAACTGAAGAACAAGAAAACAAATCTTGGCACAGTGCCTGGTCCTCCTCTCTTAATAAGGAGATGCTATCCCCACACAACTGACATTGGATCTTTCAAATATTTCGGGACGGGTGGGTTAACTCCAGTGAACCTACCTGCAACTCCATCACTGAGTTATAAACAAGAGCACTCACACCTGGAGCAGGTGTGCTTGGGTCCCAGGGGACTTCCTGTTGTACTGAGCATTCTTTACTCTATTTCTTGCTGTGCTCGGTCTGGAAGGAGGACATGGAAATGATCAGAACCTCCATGTCCAAAGCTGTCATCTCTGAGGAAACAGAGCTAAAACAATTTAGAAAAAAAAATGAAAAGAGTCACACCATTTTTAAAAATAACCTAAAATTTGAAAATAATCTTTGACATTGTCTTAGGAAAAATTATTGAAGAACACCAAACTAAAGGGAATATATGAAAACCAAAATCGTGATGATGTCATGGGCTCAGCTGAAATCAACATTCATGAGACGTGGAGAATAGAAATGGAGAGATTCCTTTCCAGGGCTCTGCTCCTGGCACACGAGTAACAGCACACACACTGGATTACACATGTGCGAGAGCACCCATGTACCCTGAACACTGGAGAGATACTCACGATTCCTCCCACACTTGTGAGAGTGTGTGTCACCGTGTGTCACCTTTCTAAATAGTCTTACAACACAGAAAGGAGTGTCTGGTGCTTTAGGACGAGTAAGTTTTAATTCATCTTTAAAAACTCTACACACAGAGACCAAGTTGATGACTCAGGGGTTAAGAAAGTTTGATAGCTCTTGCAGAGGACCCAAGTTCAATTCTCAGCATCTATGTAAACCGCTCACTACTCCAGCTCCAGGGGATTCCAACTCCCTCTACTGGCCGCCATGGGCACCTGCACTCATGTGCACCCTCCCACACTTAATCACACTAATAATACAAAATAAAAAAGTTTTTAAAAGCCTTTTAAAAGACCCAGCCATAATTATACATTTTATGGACTACCACATGATAATTCCATATATACTCATATTATTCAAATTGTTGATTCAGTTTTCCATTTTCATGTACTCTTCTTATTTCTCCTTATTGATGACCTTGGGACTCTTCTAGTTTGTTCTGAAGTGAACCACTGTGAGACCCACAGCATCTTTGTATGATAAGACAGAATTCCCACTCCCTTTCCAGCTGCTGGAGACAACTGGTCTATTCCCTGTTTCTATAAAATCTAGTCTACCGGATTCTACAAACTGTGTGAATGTGCTAGCCTTCTGTGGCTGACTCACTTCTTTTGATACAATGCCCTCCATTTCTGTGCATGATCTCAGAATGACAGGATTTCGTTCCTTTATGTGGGTGGATAATATTCCATGTGTATAAACATCATATTTCTCTTACCATCTATTCATTCACTGGTACGAATCTTAGTCAAGGCCATCATAGCTGCTAGAAAGAACACAAACTACCAAGCTGACAAAGATTTAGGGAACGGGCAATGTCTCCAGGCAGAATGTGAGCTGGTAGAGCCTTTCAGAAGAGCAGTGGGATGGTTCCTCACAACTCAAGTCAGAGATGGTGCCAGGTCCCGCAGTCCTCCCACAAGGCAGTTATATAAAGGGAATAAAACCAGCCCACGAGAGACAGCTATGGCCCATGTTTATCCTTGCGCTGTCTTAAGCAATTAAACTGTAAGAGTTTTGAACTAACTCAGTGACTGCAGATAGATATCGTTGGGATTAGAAAATGAGGAGAACACTGAGCACCAGATCTTGGAGTGGCTTGTTGCAAGATGTTCTGGAATCTTCCTCATAGAGTTTTGCATCCAGTCGCAATCCTGAACTGTGAGGGGTGAGCTCTGAGGAGTTTGGAAGTAAACATGGCTTTGGCTCTCAAGCTTTTGCTCTCAAGATATGGATATTCTACATAAATGGAGATTCCCTTGTCAGCGTCAGGGTGTTCCTCCTGCCAGTCACTGGAAAAGACACCACATTCAATTGCCTTCTCATGTGCCACACCGACAATGAAGACCCTGAAGATATTTATTGCCATATATAATGGAATACCCATTGTTTCATTGAAGGAACAATGTAACAATTATCTAGAATTCAGTGCCAACCTCCAGTTCTGGGATCTTCGGGTGACTTTGGAGCAGTGAGTCACAACTCTCATGTAGTCTCAGAAATTATTAAATGGGTGAATCAGGGCCATGCTGCTCACATGCATGCAGGGTATTCTAAAATAAAACAACCCAAAATGACTCACAGTCAAGACTTAAAGTCATAATTAAGCTCACTAATAAGGCCACAGCATTATGATGATAGAATATATATAGAAAATAATCAGCAGGAATTTATAAAAACAGAGGGGCTTTAAAAGCATTGTACAGCAGAGGTAATAAATGCCGAAGATAACAAGGCCGGGTGCGCTGGCTTTATCCCATGAGTGGTTCCGGAACGTCAGCAGGTGCTATTAGAGAGAACAAGGAAATTAGAATAAACAGAGCTAAGAAAAGATGAGCTAGCCCCAAATTACCAAATTGACCATAAATGAAGTATGGAGGCGGGAAGACAAGTCCTGAGAGAGAAGCATTTCAACGCTGATGTTCAACTGTCAAAGAGTTGAGTCACTTTCAATTGCACAGGGCTCAGCAGCTACTTTGGGGAGCTAATTTTGCCTTTTGCTTCTGATACAAGAAATGATCCAGCATCCAGGAGGAAGAGAGACTGATGCAGCAAAGACATGCAATGGCGTCTCGTTCACCCGCTCAACAGAGAGAGAGACTTGGGGAATTGCCCAGACTCCAGTGAGACACTGAGGCAGACGTGTTTCCCGTCATCGAAGTTATGATAAAGATCTCCTGTTGACCCATATGGATCTCGTAAGTGAGAAAACAATTGCAACCAGCAGCAGCCATTCCACTAGAGCCATGTAATAATTACAGCTAGTGGGAGGCACAAGCCTTCAGGTCTGCGGTGTCACCTGCTCGCATGAGGAGCTGCCATTGATTGCTGAGGACGCTCTTCTCTGGCAGAAGCCATGTCTTTACCGTAGCACTGTCCCCGCTGTCCTCCTGATCCCAGGGTGGGTGGAAGAAACGTTTGAAGAGCTGCTCCCAAACAAATGACTAGCTGAGAATTTAATTCTGGGTGTGCATTTAGAAGGAACCGCAATCTCTTAATAAACACAGGACTTTATTAGAAGTCATCCTGTACGAGGGAGATTGTAATTTAGACATTAATGGAAGCTCTTGTTCAGGTGAGCATGCATGCTTCTGGTATGGATAGGAGATTATGAACTATTGGTCAGCGCTTGGTGGAGCCAGGTGAAGCTCTCTCTGATGGAGACAGTCAGGGGTAGCGTAGCCACAGAAAACACCAACCTCCTGAAGCACACAGACAAACCCTTTGCAGTGTGCCAAGGTCATCCACATTTGGAAGACAAGTAGGCCAGTTGTATGTTAATACAACATGCTGTGTGTACAAATACAAATTATGACATTTTATCCCAAACTTCACACAGATATTATTTAAGTAAACAGCAACAGTAACAACAAAAGTAATCCACAGTGTTTCTTATGAAACTCATGGACCCTTATACTACTTGAAGAATCCTAAACTAAACTGCTTCTTAGAAATGCAAGTTGCTCTTTTATCCGCAAGACAAGACAAAGTATGTAAACATACTCATACACATGCTCACGTGGGCACACATGTGCATACATACTCTCTCATACACATTCACATGCCCCCCACAACACAGATCAGCTGCCCTTGTGTTATATAGAAAATATATTTTGAGAGCTATCTTAGTTCTCACAAAATTCATTCAACATATTGTTCCTATGGGACTTTAGGTATTGGCAAAGACATGGACCTTCTAGAAGGTCATGACTTGATAGTTAGTGTGGGGATAGACTTGAGGGAGACAGGGCGGTGGTGAAATGGAAGCAATGTGGAAAGCATCCTTTTGGATAAACTGAAATCCTGACAGTGAGAAAAGACTGTGTTGTTTCCGGAGGGCTTCAGAAGGGAAGCTGAGAACCAGCGGGTTCATGTGACTGGGGTGTCCAGAGTGGTCACATCAGGCAAGAGAGTGGAGGTCAGGGAAGGAATGCTTGCGTGAATAGTCTGGAGAGAGGCTGAGCCTGAAGCTATTACCCAGGAATCTAGGTTTTCTTTAAGGGTCTTAAAATTTTAAAGCATGAACTTGGAAACAGACGCAGAAGGAAGCTCAAAGAAAATTTTATGAGACTTTGTGAAAAATAGTAGTAGGGCAGACAAACCAAATCATTTGAAAAAAAAAGATTCAGGAAGATGCAGAAGAAAAAGAGAAAGTCATGCCTTTTGCTGTGGAAGGTGACAATAAGCTACTTAGCAAAGGAGAGGGGCTTCTGAGAAAGAGCACCTGGGACCAGCCTGTCACAGAAAACATGCTGGGCCTTTGATCAGCATCCAAAAAAACAGGATAAAGAGAAAAAGGAGACATAACTGCATAACCACAGGTCTGAGTGATTGGGCATGCGAGTCTATGCTCTTGTATTCCAGGACAAAGATTGCACCAGGGAGACATAGAGTAGAAAGGGAAATAAGGGCGATTTATTGCAAAAGGAAAAGCAGGTCTCAGGATGAAAGGGTCGAGTGAGCTGAGAAGGGCGCCTAGGAAGCCTCTTCAGGGTGTATACACACCAAGCGCTCACCTCTCCCATTGTGTGTGAACCCAGCCCTCTAGGATTACAGCGGCACGCACCATCGCGCATGGCATTCTGGGTGGTTTCTGGAGACGGAACTGACATCTTCACGCCTGTGCGCAAGCTCTTAACTGGGTGCCCTAGCTCCCAAACCCACATTTTTAAGATCTGTTTATTTTGGTGTATGTGAATGTTTTGCCAGCAGGTATATATGTGTACTGCACATGTGCCTGGTGCAGATGGAGGCAGAAGAGGACATTGGACTGAACTTGCAGGTGGTTGGGAGTTGCCGCATAGGTGCTGGGAATTGAATCTGGATGCTCGGCAAGAGCACCCTCACTCCTGGGCTCCTGAGCACTGAATCAGCTCTCCGGTCCTCATTGTTTTTAAGGGCACATAAAAGGTCAACACTGGTGGTAAGGAGAGCATAGTCGGAGATCGTTTCATCCCAGAGAAGGGATAAAAGGAGGAAAAAGAAGCACATGGCAGTTGAAACGGACAGATTTTCCTCGTGTCAGAGGCGAGCAGTTCCATCAAACCAACCACAGTCCGACATCAGACTGGAAAAGCAGCTACAGCTGCATCCAAATGAAGCTCACCGTGCAGACCCAGATCAGCTGGACAGCATCGTACTGCTACGCACGCTGGGGGAAGGACAGCTGTGAGCCAGCTGATGCAGGAGGCAAAGGGGACATCTTGTAATGGAGAAGTAGTTGTTAGACACAGAAGAGGGGCATCTTCCTGCCTCCAGGACAAGCAGCAGGGCTGGGGACCCAGGATCCGGGCTACTCCTCACACAAGCTGCTCCTCGTCCTTAGGAAGAGATTTTCTGCCTTTGAACTTGGCATTTGCTTGTATAGCCGTGTCTCTAAAATTTTCATTTAGCTTGATGTGTTTCTTAGCTCGAGTAGAATAATTATGTGTGTATGTTTGTGCGACTTGATTATTTTTCGAGTCATGCACACATTCTATGAGTATTAGATGTAACTGTAGGTAGATCTTTCTAGAAGACTGTCTCCCATGCTTCTGGACTTCTCCATGGACTTTGTGGCCTCCGATTCAGCCCCTGGCAAATGTGTCATGGGCAGCTTAACTTTTGCTTATAGACAGATATATCTCCACAGCAGGTTCAAAGCTAAGACTGTCCAAGAATAAAAATGCAAACATGTATTTCTATGAATGGAAGCAGGACATGCGCAGAGGCTCACGCGCACTCACACTCAAGCTCATGCACCCACATCCACATGTTCGAATAAACCCATCCACTCACACACAACCATGCATTCATACTACACGGGCACTCGCCTACACACCCGTTCACATGTGTAGAGTCACACACAATTGCACATACACACTCATGCTTTCTTACACGCTCGCCCCTTCTCACACTTACACGTGCATTTGTTTCCCGTCGTCCTCCCCCATGACCAGGTCTCACCTCTGGCTTTCTTGGAGCCCTCTTCATGTATGAACCAGCAGACTGCAGGCCATCAGCCACGGCACTCCTTCTGCTCCAGGCGGGGACACTGAGGATCCTTGTGACTCCAGTGTCCTCAAGTGGTTGTGTGAACCATGCTATAAAAAAATGAAAGCCGATAATCGGTGGGGCCACCACTCTGGGGGACAGCCACATTTTCACACTGGGGGACAGTCACATCTTTTGGAGTCTCTTCCCAGTCAGCACCTTTTTGAAATTATTTTGTGTTAAGCCTTTTGGCTTGGGCTATGTCTCCAGAATGGTTTATTGGATTAAATTAGTTCATGTAACATACAATAATAAGATGTTTTATTTTCAATGCTTTTCTCCATTAAGACATAATCAGTGTTGGGAGAAATAAGTGCTTAGTCTGATTTGAACTTCATGCCACGTACACTTGTACCGAAGCTCCCGTGGACCTGCTCATGTTTCTGTATCATTTAAAGGAATGTATCTTTTGTCAAAAGGAATGAGACCATACAGTGGAAGCATTGTTGTTCCTGAAGAATTTCAGCTTAAAGGCAGCATCCTCTGTGTGTTATCCCAAAGCATTTAAGGTATGCGATGAGAAAGGAATGCTCAACGTGTCCATGTAGAGAGGGCTGGTACAAGGAGGTCAGAGTATTAAGAGAGGTACCAGCTCTGCCCCTCCCCCGCCTGTCTTTGAAAGGAGTGGCCACCAGAGGGCGCCAGACCCCAGGTTTGTGTGGAGGATTCTTACAGGCTGGGGGTAATTGAAGCTTACTCATTACCAGTGAGGCAGATATGCATATATTAAAAGCCAGAAATCATCACAGATTATATAGTCTGTTTAAATTCTTGAATAGAGGCCATTAAACAGTAGCTTTAATTTTATTAGATGATATTAAATTTATAAGAGAAAATTATATTTGTAGATGTAAAGTCTTTTGTGTGTGTATATTCAGTGGCTGTGCACATACTATTCTTCCAAGAGAAAGAGCTCCATAGCTTGATGTTTTCCCAGAAACTCTGTGTGTGTGTGTGTGTGTGTGTGTGTGATTTGCGTGTGTGTATGTGTGCTTATCTGTACGGGTTGGAGGGTTTGAGAATGTTGTTTTCCCACCTTTGAATTCCCTAAATACAAATGGAGTTGGAAACAGGAGGTGCCAGCCTAATGCAGCGGGCAGGTCTACCTGGCAATCAGTGCACAAATAGCTCTGCGAGAAGCCCCAGGCCAGAAGGGCTGCGCATTCTGCTGCCCAGTGTGTGGCAGCTAACCACTCCACAGCAGGTCTGAAAGCAGGAAGCAGGCTGCCGCCGAATGCTCACTTCATTTTCCCAGTGGTGAGGTGCAGGCTTATTATTTACTATGTATTGCTGGTGTCCCTGCAATTATCCAGCTCCGTGAGCAACACACACCGCACAGCGGCCCCACGACATCACCCTGAGTGTGGCCTAGAATGCAGGCTGCTGCCCAGATGTTCTCTGCACAGCGACGGTGTGTGGCAGGCATCCGACTCTGAGCATCGGCAAGGGAACTGGTAGAAGGCACAGATGGGCCTGCCGTGGAACTGAGGCAGCAGCCACGCAGATGACAAGCAAAACTCCAAGGTGCCGAGGGTGGGAAGCCAGCCAGGGAAACAGGCAGACACTTTTAAAATTTGTTTTCTTTTTGTTTTCATGTTTATTTATTTATTGCTTTGTTTTGTTGTTTTGAGTCAAGAATTCAGGTTGCCCTAGAACTTGCTGTGTAGTCCAGGAAGACCTTGAAGTCTGGATCTTTCTGCTTCCAAATCCAGAATGTTGGAAATGCAGGCATGAGCTCCACATATATCCTTCATTTTTTTTTATTTTATGTACTTTCTCCTTCCAGGGATTGTGGTTAAGTGTCTATGATGTCACTCAGATACACCCATGCCCACAAAGGCTATCTTACAAAATATTGTTTATCCCTAAAGATATTTTTAGAGCACACTGTTGCTCTCAAGTAAAGGTTTTGAAGAGACTGAGGGAATAAGCAAAGGAAGCAGAGAGGAGCCAGAGCCCTTCAGTGCTAACAGATAAAGCTGCTGATGAATGGCTGGATTTTACTGTGTAGATTTCAATAATTTAATTTGGCCTTTGATACTTAACAATACTGCTGATATTTTCCAGGGTGAAGGGACTCCTTCATGAAAATGCTCAGCCCCCCCCCCCAAACCAGACACCATGGAGGCAAAGAAGTAAGAACTGAAGGTGTCTGAAGCCTGTCCAACCATGTGAGCACCAAGTTTACCTGCTGGGGGATGGGCCTAAGCAGCTTCACCCCAGAGAAAGTAGTTACAAACACAGGATTTTCAAATGAACACAAACACAGCTTGGGTGGAGTCCACACACAGCATGGCACCCAAGGGAGACCCTTCCCACCAGCACCCATGGCCTCTACTTCTTTTGGAAAACACGGGGTAAATTTCAGACTTAACCTTACACAGCTATCTCACAGATGAAATCGATGTCATAATTCTTTTCCTCAAAATTAGAGCCTGGGGACAGAGTCTCCTGATGAACTCCAGGCTGCGAGGCTGCCCATATGGCATTGCAGTGGGGAAAGACGATTTGTGGTTACAGGGTGCATTATTAACTATGCCAGGGGTTCCTCTGGGACATGTTGCTCATGATTTACAGGGATTACAATAAAGAATTCAAATAAGGTCATCCTATGAAATGTGAACAGCTTGGTGGGACGTTGGCCCTAGTGATTCCCCTTTCCCCCCTGGAAATGGACCTTGGATACACGAGACGAACCTGTGGAAACCCAGAGATAAAGAAGAAGCAACTAAATTCCAGAGGAAATGTACAAAGGAGGGAGCCGAGATCCACTCTGGGGTACATAGTGCCCTACAAGTCCTTGACCATCTAGAAGTCCCAACCATGAGATTCTTTGGTGCTATCATCCTTTCTGGGCTAATAAGAGGTCACAGTGGACAAGGAAGGACTCTACTTTGGATGACTGGAGTCCTTATAGAGTCACACAAAGACAGTTACCGAGAAAGCTAGCAAGATTCAGTGGAATCCACTGATGGTGTTTGGGTGAGTACACCATGCCCTGCTCTCTCCATCCCTCGTTAGGGACCCATGTGGACATTTGTATCAGCTGAGAAGTCAGCTTCATGGGGTTCAGGATATAAACAGAGCCCTGTAAGCTGTCCCTGGAACACCTATGTGGCCTTTCAGAATGGCTAGGCACTAGTGACCAGGGCACTGGGGTACACTCTCCTAGTGGAGATACCTGTTTACTCGTGACCAGGGGCACTGGGGCATACTCTCCTGGTGGAGATAACTGTTTACTCTCACAGTGTATGTCTGTGTGATTCCTGGTTTTCATATCCATGAGGGCTTCAAGCTGAGACAGATAACTGTATCTCTGAAGGTTCCTTTAGGAGCCCTCAGGGATG
Organism: Alexandromys fortis; assembly: GCF_014885135.2. Classification (NCBI taxonomy): domain Eukaryota; kingdom Metazoa; phylum Chordata; class Mammalia; order Rodentia; family Cricetidae; genus Alexandromys; species Alexandromys fortis. Next base: position 2,026,396 of record NW_026068035.1, read on the forward strand.
AAGTTAAGTGAGAATCCAAGCCAGAGTATGAGTGAGCTCTTAATGACACTTTAGATGGTGCCAAAGAGCCCCACGCCACCAATGAAAAAGGTGGGGGCGTGGCTAGGACTCCCCTCCATTGACATCTACAGAGTCTTTTCAGAAAAACTGAGCACTTGGGCGGCCATTTCCTCTCTGACACCTCTGCTCTTAAGCTTTATGTTGGACATTTTTTCAAATGTATTGAGTAAGAACATAAAAAGCTAAGGGCAGCTCAATCAATTAATTAATCTGAAAAGGTAAAGCTCTCCTGACCAAGAAATGCATCCGACCCCACTCCAACACTGGATTTTCTCCCCTTCAAAGCCTCTCTGCATCCATCTTTATTGTTATCTTTCCCCAAATATGCTATTTTGTCACTCTTCCCCGTGTGGCACCGTGAACATCTCCTTCACTTGGTCCAACTATCTCTGATTGGACCAGGGATGCCAGACTGTCTAAAGGAGCTGAAGGAGTGGGTACAGCATGGAAGATATCAGCAGAATGGAGCTGGATACAAGATAAGCTGAGGATGCTCACTGCATGTGTAAGACATTCTCTGGTATGGAGGCCACCTTCCCCTCAGCGTGGTTAATGCTCATGTCCTTATTAGTCACAGAGGAAGCAGGCCTGTGTTTATGACAGCTGCCCGCAGCGTGTAGTGGCAGACCCATCTGAAAGCCCCTTACTGCACGTGACATGAACGCCTCCCATACGCTCACCCTACAGCAGCCAGCAGCATGGGCGGTCTCTCTGTGGGAGCCCAGCCTTAGCCTTCCAGGCTTTAGGGCACTCTGAACACTGCCCCAGGGTGTTAGCTCATCCTAGCAGCCTGGCCCATCCCAGGAAGGCTGATCTGCTGCTGGAGTTGCATTGACAGCTATTTCAAATCAGTGGTTGAACATTTCTTTGAAAACAAAGGTTTATATGAATTGAGAATTTCATATTTATTCTACCTTCTCCCCTTAATGCTTCCCAGCTCCATCTCCACTCCCTATCCCCACAACTGTATGTCCTTTTTCAAAAAACTCAGTAACTGGTGAACTTTAGTTTGTACTGTCCAGATGTGAGTGTGGGCCATCTGGTGGAGTATGGACAACCAGGAACTGCACTCTTAAAGATGCTTCTCCGTCCCCAGAAGCCATCAATTGTCCATAGCTCCTCAGCTAGAGCTGGGGGCTCATGAAGCCCTTCCCACTTCTTGCTGGAATGCCAATTAGGTTGACCTTGCTGGTCTTGTGTAGTCAGCCACAGCTGCCAGGAGTTGTAGGTGCAGCCCTGAAGTCACTGTTTGGCTCTGGTCCCTACCACCTCTGGCTCTTACCCTCTTTCCCTATCAAAGGTAAGAGCAGAGTGCAAATACTTTGTAAACAAAGCTCTTGGGGGGGGGTGACATCAGAGGAAACGTGATCAGTGTTTGCAAATGGAGACCTTGAGGCGGTCACCAGCCTGCCTGCCCCTCAACTCAATCACCAATTGTGTGAAGAAGCTGTTGGAGCTGTTTTCTACTTCATCAAGGTATCCCAGTGCTAAGTAGACTGCTGGCTCCAGCCCAGGGACAACAATAAAGCTGTGTTGCCTCCATGGCCACAGGCAAGAGGGACCCCTGGGCAGCCTGGCTCCCAGCTTCCTGGGAGCAGTCAGCACTTGATTTGCAGGCAAAAGCTGGCAGTGGGCTTCAGAGGAGCACGTTTTGATGAGCCCACATTGTGATACTGTGTTTTAAGTGGTAGCTTTTAGCTCTTCACAATTACGTGCACTAATTAGAAGCATATGACCAGGCCGGTTGCCTCCCAACTATAAATCATAACATATATTCATAGTTGCGTGAGTTTTACCTTCTGCAAAGCAGTCCTTATGCAAACAGTAATATTTGGTATGTCATTAGCGTACAGAGGCAATTAATTCTCATCATGATCAATGGCAAGAATTCCTTTCCCTGCATATCTGGTTTATTTATGTGTTCCCATTAATTATGCCTAATTTTCTGTTGGCACTTCTCTTCCTAATGTAATTCAATTTAAGCATATCTTTCTGGAGACTTATTAATAGCTAGGGTCATTTATATTGTGTAGCACAAATATTTTATAATCCACTAATCTTGACAAAAAGGCAATGGCTTCCTAATAAAAAATGTATGAGGAGTAATGGTCCCCTATTAATAACTTATTAGGTCAGATCACAGTTTGGAGTGTCTGTTACACTTTAATTTTATCAGATCTCTTCCTCTGGAATTCACCATGCTCGTCTTATCTTTTGATTGTGGTGAGTTTTAGCTGTCCTCCTGCCCCAGTGGCCCAAGTGATGCTCCCTGGCTCTACCCATGCAGTAGAAGGTAAAGACCTCAGACTTGGACCCTGGAATTTCCTCAGAGAAGAGTGAAGCCTTCTGTTCGCCTCACGGTACTCATCTTTGCTTTACCAGTGAGACTGGACACCCCCATACACATACATACACACAACACACACATACACACATACATACACACATACCTACACATACACACATACCTACACATGCACACACACACACACACACACACACACACAGAGGAAATTCAAGTATTATACCAGGAGATTTGTAGAAATCCCAAAATGGACCTATAGACTTCCTAGGAAGCAGAGGAACACAATTTGTGATTTGCATTAACAGGATACAAGGAAATGAACGTGCCAATTGGAGGTCACAAGGTACATTCATAGTTAAACATTCTGTTGCTAGAAGAAAACAAGTCACATTTACACCCTGAACCAAAACATTCTGTAGGCAAACCACTCCCTGGGTAGAATCCCAAGTTATCTCCATAAAGGAGACTGCAACTTAGCTGGATCCTTAGACGTCTGTTTGAGATATTAACAATCAACTTCTCTATTCCTGGAGCACAAGGTCTGGCTATTAGCCACACCTGTTGTCAATAACCTTGCAAGAGCGGAACTCTCTGCTCTAAGTCTAGGTGGGTCCTTTGTGTGAGGAAGAAGCACAGTAAGTGTGAGATCCACATAACTGTGACCTAAGAGATGATTTCATTGTAACCTCTGAAGGTTTGGAGGGCAGGAGCACAGCTGTGCTCAAATATATGCTCCACAATGCTCAGAAGATCCCAGGACCAAGTGCAGTTGTCTATCCCCTAACAGAGGGAGGGCCTTATGAAAAGCGGGGTGTGGTCAGTCACAACTCCACGAGAAGAAAATAGTGCTGGGGAAAATCCTAGACTGAGCCTCTGATTTGTCAGAAAGAACAATGTGTTAGGAGAAGAAGCTAATTTGACCAGTAGTAACGGACCAGCTGTCAAGGAAGTCTTTCCTGAACCTTTCTCGCCGTCTTGAAGATGTGGAGCTTGAAAGTGCGGATCAAGTAAAACGAGAGGAGCCATGGATGGGTCGGACTCTGACAATGTGAGGAGAAGCCACACTAGGCTGCGTGTTTGTGCACTTATTCCCTGGGAAATAAAGGTGCCATTATTGCAGTGTCCCATGGCAGTGTGCCTCAGAGCTGGGCAGAGGAGACCGTGTTTCACCCACTCCTGTGCGGTGAAGACCTTAGGTGCCAGGTGGAAGACTTATCTCTGGAAAGCTGGGCTTGCCTCTGAAGGAGTGTGGTGCATGGTGACAGGGGCTGTGGTGTGTGGTGACAGGGGCCATAAGCTGCTTAGCACAATGTGGCTCAGGTCCAGAAAGAGGAGTAGGTGTTTTGTCTGGGGCATTGATTCAGAAAATGGGACAGAAGTCCAGGGACCCCGAGTCTTGGGCTTTATCTAGGATATTCCTTGAGCAATGTTGATTACAGCATCTGGGTGGTGAAGAACCCATTACTTTCAGCAGGTGCTTTTGGGCTCGTGGAGCACGTGTCCATCCTTTATCTCAGAAAGTCAGATGTAACTGCAAACAAGCTAATGGGCTGGAGAGGTTACTGTGTGAGGTAATTTGAGACCACAGTGGAAGCAGTCCATTCCCAAAGAAGTCAATTAAAGGGGCTTTGTAGACTGGTGGGTCCCATCAGGACGTGCTGTGTGGACCTGGCAAGATGAGGGTCTCAGGGCCTCACTGCCCAGGGTCTCGCTGACTGCCAGCTTTGATGCATGTTCAACTATGACTTGGGATAAACACAGCGTCACTGGCTGAGTCTCCTCAGACCTCGGTGTGGCTGTGTGAAACCAAATGGAAGAACTATGGCAAGCTCAGGCATCATGGTGTGGTAAACAGGTAAGGTGGCAGGGCCATTGTCAAAGGCTCCCCTACTTAGGGGGTGTTCCAAGAATGACAACATTCATTAGACTCTGCAGCCATGAGCTCTCCTCAGTGCAGGGTCACAACGTGGTGGTCAGGTCACCAGGAGTAATGCATAGGAAGGCTCTCCGGCTGGCCTGGGGGCTGCTGAGCTATGTAAAGACTGGACAAGGATGTGTGCCTATTTGGTGGGAACCCACACAAGCACCTAACACTAGTATAATTAACCTGGAAGGAATCAAAGCTAAGATGTCTAACTCAGTCTCTCAGTTGTGGTCTGAAGAAGGAGGCACCTTGGTTACTGCTTCACTGTTTCAGACCATACGGATGCTGGGAGGGCAGGGAAGAACAGGTGTGAAACTCTTAGACACCACTGCTTCCAAAGGGAAACTGCTTTACACTGAGAAGCTCACTCATCAGGGGCAGGGTCTTCCCAACAGACTTGGATGTGCTCATTGCATTGTGGCACCCCAGGAAAGAAGACATTTTTATGCAAATGAGTAACCCTTGGCGCTCGAATTCCCCCTTGCGCATTACTCCCCAGACAGACGTGCGGCTAAGATCAAAAGACAGAAAGGCTCTCCTCTCAGCTGCTCTTCCTCTGGCTTATGAGAGCAGGAATTTGGTCATTTCCCCACAATTTTCCATTAATGATACTTTTATCAGAGTATACATGAAATTGTAATTCCTACTAAAGACTTTGCAGCTCACTAGTATGCATATTTTAAAATATAAAATAAAAGGTCAAAAGCAGAAGACTCATCTTTCCTTGACTGATAGCGCTTCAAGGAGGCAAGGCAGCCACCCACAATGTATTCCTCGAACATCCAGACTCCAGGGTCTAGGCCACTACACGTGGGGTTTTATTTGATAATTTTTAAAAACTAAATTCCCAGCCAGCGTGTGTGAACATGTACAGGACCCCCACAGAACAGTTTTTACCATGACCTCTTCAGGCTTGTGGGACCTACCCCTGTAAGAACATAACTCCTCCCCCTCGATCGCAGGACTATCAAATAGAATCTACACCAATCTAGAGACAGTGCAGGGCGGCACTCCCACAACACCGTAGGTGGAATAATAAATAACGGGTTTGGGCATTGGCAGCTTCAGCAGCTGCGGGGTGAGGCATTTGGCTTTCTGTTAAGTAGAGGCAAGGGGGTAAAAATAGACATTGGCATTTCTTGGAAGCTGAGGCATGTTGAGGTTTTACAAATTTAGAAGGTTCACTAAACGCTATCAATTAAAATTCCTGCCTTGCTGCTGAATAAATGATTCACAACACCGCACAGGAGCAGGGCTTTACAAAGTGTCTGGGTGGACAAATGTTGGAAATTGGGATTTTCAAATAGGTAAAAATTTTTAGAAAGAGTTTCAGTTTGTGGGTGAAATAGTCATTCTGGCTCCATCGCTAAACATCTTACAAGGAGAACATCACTATCCTAAAAATGTGTTCTTTTCTTGGCATTCTTACTAAAATTTTTTTTACCACAGCTCTTTTAGTATATACTCTAAAATTTAAAAAAAATATATTAGCTAATTAAAGGGGGCAGTGTCACACAGACACAATTATGCAAATACCTACACATGCATGAATAAAAAACCCATGGGCTTTATTCTGTAAGTAAGTGAACAGGTATCAACATTAATTACTTTTTAAATCCCCCAAATTCTACTGAACATCAAGCTTGCTAATTTGTACTCCTTCCAAACTCTCCTTCTAAATCCAGATAGCACTGTTGTTGTTAACATTATTTAGTTTTTTTTTTTAAGACTGTTGGCTATGTTTGCTTGATATGTGTGACCCTTGACTTAGCAGGAGTCCCCTGGTCTTCTCTGTTCTGCCATGAACTCTGCAACATTCTCACATTCAACAGCCTTAGTAAGTTGCCTCTCGAGAATGCAATGTGTTCTTGCCCCTTAAGCCAAAGGTGGAAGGTGTTGACAGCCCCCAAGACAGGGTGCTGTAATTCCCGTCCCCTCCCATCACCAGCATCCCGAATTTTCTGGAAAGCGTCCTGTTAGGGGAAGCTTGGATGGAAGGGCACATTCCTCAGTGGCAGAGCTGTCATTAGAGATTGATGGGCATTCCCGGTTAGACAGCTTCCCCATCCTAGCTGCTTATGTTGGTTCTGAACATCATCCCTGAAATCCCTCAGAGAAGACTCCTCGCTCGAGCTCACAAACACCCCTCAGAGTTACTCATAACAAGTTCATTTTCCTGACAGGGTCATGACCCCTCCCCGCACCGCGTGCGCACATGCATGCACATGTGCAAACACAGACACTCACGCACACAAGCACATACATACACACACACCACCACCACCATCACCATCAACTACAACAACAACAAATCTTAAAACCCTAAATTATAATAACATCATGGGTGACTCCAAACCACAAGAGAAGGGGTGTTCAGGATGAAGAGCCTAACACCTAAGAGGCTGGGAGCATTTGATTTACAATGTTTACAACCCTTTTCTGTCGCAGAAAAAGCCGTGCTATGCTGCCCATCCTGGCTGGCAATGCAACCCCTGAGACTGAAGGCGCTTTCTAACGATTATGATACCCAATAGCCCACAGCAAAGTTAAACACAGCGCAATTGAAAAGGTTCCAGTACGTTTCGGTTAAATTGAGTAGGGTCTGAGTGGTGCGAACTCAAGGGCCAATGCATTATTGGTATTTCATAAATTTTAAGAATAATTTCAAAGCTATGGTTACACATCCACATGCACACGAGATAAAAGAGTTGGAATACATTATCATCAGTTTAAAATCTTACAAGCAGTATTTTTAATAGAAAATTAAACATATTTAGGTTGGGAAAAATTGATTACACCCAATGCTTATGATATTGCATTGTTATCTATAACTACATTTCTAATTTTTATAAGTAGCTACAATAAATTAAAGCATCTATTAACAACTGTGGATACATTATGTTTTTATTTTTCTAGTCATAGTTTAGTCATAAGAATTTTTTTTTAAAAAAAAGGTTTCCACTAATACAAATCATTGATGATTATTTATTAGCTTTTGGCTAAAAATAAAAACAAAACAAAAAACCATGCACTTCGTTTAAATTAAATATTCAACGAATAAGGTGTTTAGCTGTAAAAATTGGATATTTCTATGCTAAGATAAATTCTACGAAGTATAATAAAATCTATTTTAAAATTTGTTTGGGTATTTAAAACAGTGAGTGTAGGTTGCATTTCCTTTGCTAATCTTTACTAAGCACCCTGGTTTGTAAGAAGGGGTTGGCTGTGAGGGTCTGGGCATAAGGAGCGCGATGGTCTTGGTGACAGAAGGGACCGCACCTCAGCTTCTGCTTCAGGAATTCTGGCTCGCGGCAGTGCGTGACAGGGGACCTGAAGAAGGTTTTCCCAGCGCCAGCATCGCCAGCATCGCCAGCATCGTTGGGTAGCTGCTTTCAGTGCTAATCAAGGATGTGGCTGCTATTGTTATCTTCACTCACAGCTTCCACACAGGTTTCTGCCTGGAGCGGCCAGGGGCCGGGTTCTGAATGTTGAATATTCCCCCAAATCGGTTTCAGTGCCATTTTCGCAACAACCGTGCGTTGGAGATTTTTTTTCAGCTTCCTGTGCTCGGTCAGGACAACGCTGGTGTGGTCCAGGCTCTCCTTGCCAGGCCTGCGGGGAGGCGATGCTCCTGGGCCAGCTCAGCACTCAGTCTGTATCCCCAGCATACGATACGGTGGGTGAGGACCCGGCGATGCACACACGAGCCGGAGCTTGTGCTCGCGTTCCTTTTCTGCCTTTAAAACCTCTGGTTTTTTACAAGAAATCCAACCTGCCGGAGAGCAGCTCGAACTTCCTGTTAGGATTTTTGCCACGAGGTGGCAGCATTGCTCCGAAATGTGCAGCCGGCCTGCAAGGAGTGTGGCTAGGTGTCCAAGTGTCTTTCTTGGGGTGATGACTTTAGAATCCTGGCGCGAATCTCGTGGCCCCCTACGGAGCACGCACGGCTTTAAGTACGATCCACCTTAGGAGCCCTGTCGCTAATTAACAATGTAGGTTTGAATCACCAGTTACAAAAATCCACGAAAAATTACGATCGTACTATTTTCACCTAAAATCACCTGTTAACCTTGATATTTCAGATAGCCCAGCAGCTGCTGGAGCAGAGTAAAAACAATAACACTTTCTTCATAATGTTTCGCTAGTCTTTCAGGCAGCATGAGTGTCACGAGTTTCTGCAGCAGTGATTTTGAAAACCCTAACCCGGATTTTGCTGTTTTACGGGAATAGTATGCATTGTTTGAAAAATAGTCCCAGGAGGAGGGGAGGGGATGAAAACAACAATTCAGGTTAATAAAAATCTAAGGATGTACCTTCTCAAATGAAATGATTAGAGGTATGGGGGGGGATGCTTTTTCCTTAGTGAAATACACATATTAGGTATTTGCTGAATGAGCGGCGGACTTGCTTCAGACCCAAGTGTGAGAATGCTCATACAACTGCAGATGCTGCCCAGGGCCTCATTAATCTAAGATATTTTGACTCTGAAAATTCACTTTCAAGTTTCAATTTTAAATTATCACTCAGGCATTTATTTGAAACCCCAAAGTTCTTAGTATCAACAGCAAAATCTCAGTGCCTGTTAATTTTTTCTTACCTAAAAAAAAATTTCAGAAGATGAAGATGAAAAAAATATTTCAGACAGACAAGTGGCCCGGGCCTCACGCCAGGAGAAGATAACGGAGCCTTTGTCTGGGACAGGGATCGGCTCTGCCCAGGCCCAAGCTGGGAGGGTGGTGGCAGGCGGGGTGGGCAGCTCCTGGGGACTCTACCTGCAACAAGTGTGTCCATCCTTCTCGCTCTTTCTTCACACACAGGCATATCTGACAGTTGATTAATAAAGGGGGGCCTGAAGAACAGAAAGCATACGGACTAATTTCTCAAGCAGTGCCTTGTTTATGGCCGCCTGAGGTCTAGGAAAAGATTCCCCCACCCACCCACCCAGTTCTGCTGCCTAGACCATCTTTGTCACTGAGACAGTGACCAGTGACCTCTTAAATGATTCTCAGCCCTGGACTTGCTGCTGCATTAAAAAACAGTGTTGGGTACCATCATTTTATCATATAAAATTGCAAGGGAATAAGGTTTGGAAAGCTCATGATAAATTGTGGTTCTGTAGAATATTTCAGTGTTTTGTGTAACAATGACCCACAATCTAAAGACCATCTGAAGAAAAATTTAAAGATCATTTGAGTCGGCTTCTGTTAAGAAATACTTTTAGAACCATGGATGGAGTTCAGGTGTAGAATAAATGTAGATTTATACATTTCCTGGAATGCATAAATCCATGGGTTTGAGCCTCAGAACCAGCAACAGAACTCAAAACAAAGAGAGGAAAAGAGGCCAAGACATACAGCATTTCCTGTGGTTTAGTGGAGAGGTAACACTGATGGATTCTCAGGTCTGCCTTCAGAGCTGCAGCTCCTTTAGCCCACAACGCCGCATTCACAGTAGAACGTGCAGGAATCTGAGGGAAGGCAGCACCCAGCATGGCTCTCATGTGTTTTCTCTACCTGACCCGAGTCTGGCCCAGAAACAGACTTGAAGCCCCAGCACTTGGAATGGGGGAGACAGGAGGAACAGGAGAAAAAAGTCTGTCATCTTAGGGCGCACAGCAAATTTGAGGCCAGCCTAGACACAGGAGGTGTTGTCATTAAAGACCAGGACAGAAAGGAAAGGAGAGAGGAGAGGAGCTAGAGGTGGCCCTGGGGTGGGTGCTCTCATGGGCCTTCACGATTTCTCCACCTAGTCAGGATGACTCTATACAGGGCGTTCTTGTGGCAGAAAGCAGTGCTGGGGGCCCTCTTGCTCACGTTCCCACTGCTCTCAGTTTCCCCATCGCTGATTGGCACGTGGATAGTCTTCCGTTGTTATGCAAAGAAAGAAGGCAGGAGATCGTATTTATAGACTGAGAATATTACACTTAATGTACTGTATGCAGAACCCATTACAGACACATGAATTTGATTAGAGCTAGAGGGCTACCCCCTCATAAACACACTGGCTCGTAATTAAATGGGGGATGTGGCTTTCTGAGTTTATATTTGTACACACACACAGACACATTTACACAAACCCATATATGTAATGCATCATGTACACCCACTACACACATCATACGTATGCTACACTGATAATATAAATAATAAGAAGAGCAGTAACCTGAGAATAGAGTATTTGAGAAAGCCCTTGGAAGTTAATTTGATTCATGTGTTCATTGAGACCATTTTGCATATCTTTTCTCTCAGGTCTTTGTGTAAGAAGTTAATAAGGTAAAAAATGATAACTGGATGCTTGAAGTTGAGGCTTAAATAAACAGTATCCAAATCATTGTACAAGCAATGCTTAGATTATGATTTTGACCTATACTAAGCCTACCAAATCATAGTTTGTTGGAGATGAAAATGGCTGAAATTTCTTTCTCTGTTATTGGTCAGTGTTTGTTGGTGTTTTGCTCTTTTGCTTGTTTGCACAGAGCTGTATCTCCAGCCTGTGCTACCCTGTAACTCACTATGTAGCCCAGGTTGACCTAGAATACTAGAAATTCTCCTTCCTCGGCTTCTCAAGTTCTGCAAGTACAGGAGTGAGATGAATATTTGGTTGTTAGTTTTCTTTCTGAGTAGTCGGGTCTAAAGTTTCATACGGATGTCCTAAATGAGGCCAGGACAAAGGCATTCGTGCTTGACAATTCATGCCGCAATCTGACTCTGCAAACCATAACATGGGATCTGGATTGCACTGTAAAACTTTAGTCGGCAAAGCTAATACCTCTACTTACCAATATATTGGGGAGTAAAAATTAACTAGCAGTACTCTGATTAGATTGTCTCTTTCATCTGGTATCTGACATTTTATTGTAAAGATCACTTATCTAAAGACTGGGAAGGTGGTTCAGAGGGTAAAGGTGCTTGTTGCCAAACTTGAGGACCTGCGTTCAGTCCCTGAAACCCTCGAGTGGAAGCAAAGAACCATCTCCACAAAATGTTCCCTGACCTCCACATTTGCCTCATGGCACACACACACATATATACTCACACACATGCACACAGCATGCACGCACAAAATAAATAAACATAACACTGATATTTTTCAAGACTGTAAAAAAGATCTCTCATCTAGAAAATAAGCAATCATGTTTTCATTGAGTCTACACACTCCTTCCTGGTGCCTTTTTCTTTCCATTTTATTTTTGCCTTTCTTCCTTTCCACCTTGTTGACCAGAGAGATGATGCTGCCCAGAAGTGGGGTACTCGGAGACTCTTTCTTACAGGGTACTTAGCATTGAAATCATGCTGCCCTGAGTTCTGAGTGATTTTCGTCTTCCTTGACATTCCAAGCTCTCTTTTGAGGGTGATTTTTTTGGTGCCGCATTGTTCCTCATGTCCAGTTCCTTAATTGCATGACCATCAGGAAGGTGATATACAGTATATTTAAAGATCTAGCCTTGCTGTAAATCTCAGACCTAGTGACGTGGTTTATAAGGCAAATTACAATCTGATTGGACCCCTTTAAAGCAATTAAGATTGCTCTTTTTTTTGACTCTTTTGGCCACAGTCAGCAATTATTATTTTTAAAAAAAACTATTACTTTTGATTAGATAAAACAAGGAATGATGAAATAAAGGATCTCTAAGATGAGGCAGCCACATGTCTTTCCATGATGTTGCATGGGAACTAAAGAGCCCATTGGTGAGTTCTGTTCTGTGCAACATCCTGCATTCTACAAATAATATGGAACAAAATTAAAGAGTGTCCTGCCCTTGACAGAGTGTGATTTCTTGGGGCTGAGCAATCTCTCCCCGTCTACTCCAGTCAGCATGGTTATTTTACAGCCCACATCCATCTGAGTTTCTTTCCCATCACCCAACCTCCCCGTTACTTCGTGCTAGATAACACTGATTTTCCTCAACTCTCAGATCGCTGAAGCAACTTTGCTGCCACTGCAAAGACTGGGATTTCTTCCTCTCCAGATGACACTCCGCGGGCTTGGGGTCATTGCAGAGTAGGTGCAGCACTTAGCACTGACAGTTGCTGAAGGTGACCCTTTGACTTAGCATCTGAGCTAATGCCAAGACCCTTCCTTCCCCTTTCTTCAAGCTATCTTTGTTACAGTTCTCTCAGCCAGCATTGACTCTCCTCGGTGTGGCCAACTCAACCCCTAAAGTTCTGACTCCTCTCAGATGCACCCTTGGTCCTCGCTGCTGCCTGCATTGTCCTCAAACCCTCTCTTACACTTTGGCCTTTCTGGGCCATGCATATTTTAAAGGCCCCTACAGTTCCATTGTTAGCTTATGCCATTTCTGGGGGTGGGGGAGGGCACTTCACCCTGTGCTGCTACCTATTTGGAAAAATCATCCGTTTTATGAATCTCCCATTGCCCGATTTTGAGACCAGTAGTTACTTTCACTTAACAAGAAGTGTTTACTACTTCCTGAAAAATTATGAGTCATACACATTTTTTGTCGATAAGTTTTTTTTTCAAACCTTTGACAGACAAAATTGATCACGGAAATTTTGCGGTAACTTTCAATATTCGGCAAATCTAAGAAGATAGCTCATGCTGTTCTTATTCTGTTTTATTCAAAAGCAAAAGGAAAGGGGAGGTGTCACAGCCAAACTGAGACAGTAATCCTGGGGTTCATTTATGCAGAGTCTAGGTAGAAAACAAGCAAATAAGGAGAAGCTTCTGATGTAAAAGCTCCAGTCCTCTTTAATTCATTAGTAATAGGTTTTAAATTTTCTTGATTTTTGTTAATTTTCCATTTCAACTCAAAATGAAAAATTCAATGATAATTGACCAGCTCAGTAAACAATGGATGTGGGATTTCAGAGGGTTGGTCAATACAGAGGGTCCTCTCCATCAGTTCTCCTGGAACCCAGGCAGAATAACTAATGCAATTAGCTATTGACAGGATGTCACAGGCTTTTTATGATGGGCAAGGACGCCTACTGCCTACAGTGTTTGTTCCAGTGTGTGTGTGTGTGTGTGTGTGTGTGCGCTCATAGGACAAGCTTTGTATCTGGGGAAGTGAGATCCAGCCGACTCTTTCTAGCTTAGAATAACAGCTTTCTCAGTCCACTATTTATAACCCTTTCCCCTCTTCTACTTCCCTCTGGCTTTTGTTTACTGAAATAGGATCTCACTCTGAAGCCCAGTCTGACCTCAGACTCAACACCCTCCTTCCCCGGGCTCTCCAGTGCTGAGATTATACAGCGCCCCATTACAGCACATCCCACTGTCTGGAAGCATTTGAATCACGTGCCTATGTTTTCATGAGGGCATCCTGGCACCTGTTCTGGGCACCGAGCCCGTGTGGGCCCAAGAGGTACAGTTGTGCGGAAGCACGCCTGAGTCTATACTCCTGTTCTCAAGGGGGCACGCTGGGTGGCTCAGGCCTTTGTAATGTAACACCGGCCTCACACCCCACAGACCCTAGAAGCTTCAGCCATACGCTAGGTTCTGACAGCAGACATCGAAGCAATAATTGGAATTTTGAGCTTTGCTGAAGGCACCTGTCAATACTCTGCGAATTCCGATTGAACGAGGCACGGCAGCTCTGGGTTGCAGATCGGCCTCCCCTGCCCTGAGGTTGGAGGAGGCGATGAGAGAGAGAATAGGATCTCCACAGGGGCAGCCTCCTGGCCTGTGTGATGACACTCACGCGCAGGACTTTTCAAACCAAGAACCAGCTCCTTGTCATCACCAATTTAAAAACACTGATGCCTATTAAGGTAAATTTGTGCTCACCAAAGAACTCAAAGGAGTTTGGGAACCAGCAATGCTTTAACTAAATATAGTTTGGAAATAAAAATTGACCCATGTATTTTCTATTTCAAAAATTTAGTATTCAAGATCTGAAGATCCGGTTCGGTGCTAGAGCGTCAGCCTAGATATGTAAGACCCTGTCTTGAAACCCCAGCACTGCGCAAAATAAATTAACCTAGGTGCCGGACCTTTTGAAATGTAGTATTTGAGAATGACTGCAGTAAGGCCTTTAATTGTCACAGACTGTGCTCACACGACACCCAGAGGGCTTTGCGATGATTCTACCCATCAGATGCTCCTCACTTCCATGCCGTTTTCCACGCCTGCATGCAGGAAGAACAGCGCAGCTTTCAAGGGGGCTCTGCTCCTAGCAGGTGCCCATGCGCTCATTTCCAAATCCTAACAAAGCCAACATTTAGCTACCATGGTCACATTTCATTGCCTCCATAGTGTTTGTCAAAGTGTGTAATTTTTAATAGCTTTTTACTCTATCTTGGAAGGAGACCACATATAAGAGAGACTGACTGTGGGGCAGGCTGGGTGTATCAGGACTCAAGGTCCCAAGAAGAGAGAACCCAATGGGCAGTGGCTGTCAGTGACCTTGGGATGGGGAACACAGGATGGGTTGACACGAGGAAAGGTGGCAGATGGTCCCTCTGGGCCACACCCCCAAGTCCAGCAGGGTATGCAGTAAGCAGCAGCCATTGTGTCTGCTACCATAGAAGAAGCATTAGCAATGCTGGAGAACCAGGAAGAAGGCATGGCTGGAGCACCATTCTGCATTCCGGATTGCACTTTTGGTCTTCTGGTTTGTGGTGTCCTCCTAGTCTCAGTGGCTTCAACTCATTCAGGATTTTCCTGTTAAACTCCTAGGACTGTCAGCACACCTACAGGAAAGCGTTCGGGATCCTTGGTGCTATGAATCACTGCCTTTGAGCTAAGGGCTGAGTTCTGGTGGTTGTGACCGCTGGAGGCTTACAGAATGGGTATGTCTGCTCAGTAGATGGGGTGACAGACAGGCAGACCCCAACAGTTCCTCCTTCTCCACTTGCTTAAATGTTCCTCATGGCACTGTGATCTTGCTGCTGGTGTATCATTTTTTCCCTTTCTTTTCATTTTGCTTTCTCTTTTTAAAATTTGCTTCTTAAACACAGAGGCCTTGGGTTTCAGTGAACTCTTGAGACTTGTTCTGCCTGCTTGTGTCCCGTTGCTGATGCTCTGTGACCATCAGCAGAGAATACAACCCCACGGCAGCCATTCGGGTGCTCCCTGCTGGAAATCTCCTTAGGGATAAATAGTAAGAACGAGGAACCTGGGATCTTCTTCGGCAAACAGCACATTGCGGGCTATTCTCGGCTCAGCCCTCTCCTGAAGCAGAATAGCAGAGCCCCGCCCCTTTCCGTGTGGACTTACACTTGCTGGGCTTCTAGGGTCTGAGGCGCAGGGAAGGAGCAGACCTCCATGGGCTACTTCGGGACTACCATAGGTGCACCACTCACCCTGGTTCTCATGCATCACTCAGCAACTCCCTTTCTGAGGAAAGGGGTGCTTTTTCTCAGTGTTTTTCTGCCTCATTCATTGTGGCAGAAATGTCCAGAGCTTTGCCTGAAGAGGACACGATAGCTCTGCTCAATGTGGGACCAAAACCCAGCAGCTAAGCCCATTTCCCGCTTTGCTAACACTCGTTTCCACTTGGAGTTCTTTTCACTGGTGCCCCTGTTAAATAATTGTTCCAAAGCACTTTATTTTCCTTTGATGGACTGAGATTTCCTAATATTTTAGTGATTTAAAATTAAATATACATACTTGGGCTATCGTTCAGAGTTAATGCAAGATGCAGATACTTATAGATATAGAGCATAAATAGCCACAGAAATAATGTAATCAATAGATATATACAGTCTGGTGCATAGTGAGGAGAAGGTTCAGACAAAGCAAATTTTATTCATTCAGACAAATACGCAGCCTTGCTGCTTCCTATGCTGCAGGGTCAGCCTACAGCGCTGTTTTGAGTATATTATTTCAAACTTCTTTTTGGAGCAAGATTTAGATGGTTTGCATGTTGACTTCAGTCAGCTCAGCTTGTCTAGACAGTACACCCCAGGCAGCTGTAACCTGGTTTCCAGCACTCACGGGAGAAAGGCCTGAATGTGCTCATCCAAGCCTTTTGAGTCAGAAGGAAGTATTTCCCCTCCTAGAGAGCACGGTTCTGGGTAGCTGTGATACTGCAGTTCAGGACTGCACAGTGCAGGCAGGGGACCCTGAGCTCCTAAAGCTAAAGTCTGTGACCTTGAGCCTATGTTGTGTTGATGTCAGTGTTGCTGGACGAGTGTCCCAGACTGGGACCCGCTGCCACCATCCTTCCCTTGCTGTTTCTTGCCTGTCCCTCCATGCTGCATCTTGTTCACCCTGGCTTGCAGGGCCACAGGTCTGTTTTGGGGACTAGGAGGTGAAGATGACACGGAACTCAGTGAGTTCAGGGACATAATCAGAGAGGCCAAAGACAGACACCTTTTCTGCCTGGAAACTGCAAGAAAAATATGACTGTGTCCAAGAGGAAAACTCGGAATTCCTCACCTAAAGAAGGAGGTGCTTGGTGGTGGGCAGGGCAATGGAAACTGGGACCGTAGCCCTTCACACGGCCCAGGTCAAGTGTACGAAGTGAACAAGAGCAAGGCATTGTGGGAAGGGAGCCAGGGCATGGTGTGCTGACTCTGAGAGGAAAGCTGAGACCGAGAGAGAGCAAGGGCGGTGTGAGGGAGTCAGGAGGCATGGGGGTGGTCTTCTCTGGGCTGTGGCTGCGCACTTAGGGGAGAGCAAGGCTGATGTGAGGGAGTCAGACGGCATGGAAGTGGTTTCCTCAGGGTGTGGCTGCACCTAGGGGAGAGCTGCCAATCTGTAGAATGAAGGCCGGCTTGTTGGGGTTTCTGGCTGCCGGGTTCCCTGGCTGTTTTAGTCCCAGAGAAAATCATACAGAGGTCTCCATAAGTTATAAACTGATTGGCCCATTAGCTCAGGCTTTGTATTAGCTTTTATATCTTATATTAACCCATTATTCTTATCTTTGTCAGCCACATGGCTCAGTACCTTTTTCAGCAGGGGCAGGACATCTTGCTTCTTCCATGGTCTAGGCAGGACTAGGGAGAAAGCTTCCTTCTTCCCAGAATACTTCTGTTTTCATTTCCCCACCTCTACTTCCCGTCTGGCTACTGGCCAATCAGCGTTTATTTAAAATGTAATTGACAGAATACAGAATTATCCCCTACCAGCAATTTTTTAGGACAACAGAGAAGAGCGTGGTCATTCTATGCTCAGAATCATGCGCTTGGGCAGCCAAGAGGAGGGGCCCGCTGACTGGCTGGGGGAATATTTTAGGAATCCCTGCAGTGGTTACTCATGTTGGCCAACTTGATAAAATTTAAGAAAGGCCTAGTGCATTTGTGAAAGTCACTTCTGGGCACATTTATGAGGATGTTTCTAGTAGGGACTAACTGAGGAGGGAAGGTCCACTCTGAAGTGTGTGGGATCATGCCATGTGTTCAGGTCACAAACTGAATAATGAGGACAAAGGAAGAAAACCAGATGCACACGGCATTTCTTCTCTCTCTGCTTTCTGCAGGCTGACGCATGCCTCCAGCCCCACCAGGTTTTTCCTGTAGTGACGGACTAATGCTCTCAACCTGTAAGCCCAAATAAACCCTTCCCATTCTGTAAAAGTTCACAGCAATGAGAAAAGTAACCAATACACGCCCTGAGTTAATCACGGCTTAAACTAGTGAGGTTCCTAGGGACAGGAAGAAGAGGACAGATGGTTTAAGAGCTCAGGAATAACAACAGAAGTACTTTATTTTCCCTTGCATGTTGAGTGGACCACCCCAGGGGATTTCCATGTCTAAGGGCACTAGCAGATTGTGGAGGCAAGCCTGGAAAGAAAGAAGAATGAGAAATCATTTGGAGGAGGCAGAAATCATGTTAGATTAGAATGTGTCTAGCTTGAACTTTAAAAAACCCACTTAGCAGAGGCAGGCAGTAAGCAGGTCAGGAAGCAATGCTTGGAGGAAATCCTGTGTATATTATACAAGTAAGTGCTCACAGCAGGCCTTGAGCAAGGACAAGTGGCTTCCAGAGGTCATGGGGAAAGGATGGAGCATGAGGAAGGCCAGGAGCCTAAGGTAGTTCAAGGATGAATAGTCCTGAGCACCTCCATTAGGTTGCTTCCGTAAGCCATTGATCACAGCGATGAGAAAACATTACCAGAACACCATCTTTCCATGAAATAAAAGGCAAAAATTACTTCCCAAAAGTAGGCCTGCTACAGAGTCCTGCGAATTTGGACTAATACTGAGAGAACATGTACACCAACCAAAGAAGGGCAGGTGATGCGGTTGAGAGTTGAATGATGAGGGTGGTGCCCTTCCCAGGCACAGACTCAAGCACCAGCACAGCATCAGCACCAGGTACAAGCTCATGGTTGGCACATTGCTGTGGGAATAGAATTACAGAGCAGAGGTGCCGTTCTCCACCACCATAGTAATAAGAGACAGGCATCCGAACATGCTGCCCCACAGGCAAGAGGGGCATTGACTTTAAAATGGCAAGAGGCTGTCTTCTATGATCTGCATGGAACCAAAATTATTCTACATGCCTTCAAAAGTAAAAACGGGAGAGGCAGCTGGAGAGATGCCTTGCATCAGAGTTGAAGCAGGAGGTTTGGATAAGAGTATAAAGATTCAGAAACCAAATGTGCACAGAAGAATCCGGGTTTTGGGAACTTCAAGTAAACCAAGCCATGCACAGACCTATGAAGGAAAATGGATGAACATTCTGAAAACAATTTGAATGGGCTCTGATAGACTCCACATTCGCCTGCCAGCTGACAGACATTAGCCATGGGACTTAGGAGACTCAGGATGAGGAATCTATCCGGCCCACATTGCACTTCTGCCCTGTGGATGTGCAGGGAGATAGTTTGAGTGGATAAACTTGCAGTGATTTGGGACACATGACAGCAACCAAAAATGATCGCAGAATGCAGCATTGTTTGTGTAAATCAGTGACAGTTACACTAATTTTTGTGTTGGAGTTTCCCTGTTTCCAGGTGGGTTGAAGACTTTACGATGCGTGAGCAGGATGATAGCCCTGTTGTTCAGGCTACCAGGTGAGAAGAAAGATAACTGTTGAGATAGGAGCGGCGAGGCTGCGTCCCGGCACCCATCTGGCATGGCTAGCTTATGCCTCGAAATAATTACATGGAAACTGTATTCTTTTAAACACTGCCTGACCCATTAGTTCCAGCCTCTTATTGGCTAACTCTTACATATTGTTCTAACCCATTTCTAATATTCTACATGAGCTGGCTTACCAGTGAGGATCTTAACCTGCGTCTGTCTGGAGTGGGAGAATCATGGCGACTCCTTGACTCAGCTTCTTTTTCCCAGCATTCTGTTCTGTTTACTCCACCCACCTAAGGGTTGGCCTATCAGGGGGCTTAGGCAGTTTCTTTATTAATAAGAAATCACTCCCACATCAGATAACATTTTGGGAAATTGGGGACCTGGTAAGGGTGAGGCTGAGGATGTGTTCTAGAAAGATATGGAGTATTTGCATATTATTACATTTTGTGTGTGTGTGTGTGTGTGTGTGTGTGTGTGTATTCCATGGCACACATAGACCAATAAGAACTGGTTACCCTCTTCCGCTGCCCTTCCTGGGAATAGAACTCAGTCTGCCAGGCTTGGTGGCTTTGGCCTCCAAAGGCATCCTCCCTAACCCCAGGATCTAGTGTGTTCGAAGGTCTTGCTCTTATTAGATTACTCTCATAAAAATGAACTCTTGTTTTTATTATGAAAGCACCATGGAAGGCTGGAGATGTTGCTCTCTTGGTAGAGCACTGGTGCTGGCCTAGTGTGCATGAAGCCCTGGGTTCCAGTGCCAGTGCCTAATCAACCAGGCATTGTTGTCCCTATCTGTCATTTCAGTACTTAGGAGGAGGAGCCAGGGAGCTCATGATCATCCATGGCCTATGTAGCAAATCTGAGTTTACCTTGGGAGACTCTGTTTCAATAAACGAACCTACTGGTCTCAATTGACAAAATAATGTCTTTACGAACTGACTTTCCATGAGTTTTATGACATATATTTAGTTCTCTACTGTATGGTTTTAAACTGGCTAAGACACAGTGTGTTAACCATAGTCATCATAGCCTCTAGTACACCAAGAAAGAGCCACTAAACCAATCCTAATCCTTTATCTTTTCAACCTGTGATAACAGTCTCGGCCCCATTATGGCAAGGGGGGTGTTTTAAAGTGGAGGTGGCCAATGGACTTCTCTTCAGGATACTGAGAGACACTCGACTGCTGATGTCTGAGTTTCATTTTACACTTACACTCTTTAACTTCCTGCTTTTTTTATGAAAATAAAATATTGAAACAAACCCAGCTCGCACTCCAAATGTTGTCCCTTGAGTGGAACCTGGGCAGAGCATCCATGCTCACTATGATGTGGTACTGAGATACAGCATCTGATCCTCTTCCTTCCTCTCCCAAAATATGCTCCTCCTTCAGAAGGAACTCAGCCCTTGTTCATGTGGCAGATTCCATCTCTTATCGCCTTCCTGAGAGCCATTTACTACCAGAATCCAAAGAAAACACCTTCACCCTGCATCTTTTCCTCCTCAAATAAAACGAATCCTCATGCATTATCTCATTTGGTCATGAGACTGATTCTGCTGGGATAAACAAGATAGATAATGCTACCTCCTTTTGGTAAATAATGAGAGAATTAGTGCTCGGTGAAGTTCAGAAACCAAATCCCAGTGGCACGGACAAGAGGTGCAGAAGATCCCAGGTCCAGAACACAGCCTCCTAGCTGCGGCAGCTCGCTGGACCATGTAGCTTCTCCCTTGCCGGTCTTCAAACTTCCAGGCTCATCCAGATGTGGACACCGGACTCTGCACAGAGCAGATGTCCACTAGGTGTTCATTTCCTGAAATGATGTGGGTGGAAGTTAAAGTAATCAGTTGCAAATGGCAGCCCGAATATTTTTTTATCCTCTCGGCATGAGCTCCAGGACTTTTTCCCCTCCCGTGTGTGCAGACTGAGCTCCCATTTTCTTCCTTACGATGAGTCCAGGTGATGCTTTCCCCTCGTTTCCCATGATGTTGCATTGCTACCCATACTACAAGGGTTGAAAGGCTGGGGAGGCTCCTTCTTGCTCTCATATTACGTTAATGTTAGACATCAATCAGAATCAGTCAGCATTACACGCTATCCTTGTTTCCCTGTCTGGATTTGAGCTACTAGGTGAGATCTCACCGGATACAACCTGGTGGCTGACAGATGGGCCAGCTGACATTTGTCTATCTGGGAGACCTGAATTTGAGTGGATTATGGAATGTTCCTGTAATTGTGTTCTGACAGAAGAGTCACTGGGAAACCCCTCTGCTTGCTCTGTGGGATATTTGCACTTCAATTCTACTTAGTGTGTCATCAAAGTGTCAAGCTTTGACTTCCAGTCCATCTGGATCTAGCGCATGTGCCTTACTGCTCTCCCATTTACAGTGCATTGTCACGTGACTTTTAGTGTGTTTGTTAGCATTTAGGACGTTCACGGCCACTGTGATTTGCATGAGAGCCACTGACTCCAGAACATCCTTAGTGTTCCACAAAGAACTCCCACCAAGTCTTGTCTATCAAGATCCACATCCCTTCCCTGCGGTCCTAGAAGTTCCTAATCTCCATTCTGTGTCCTATGATTTGCCTGTTCTGGACATTTCATGTACATGGGGTCATACGGTGTGAGACCTTTGAGACTGGCTTCACTTAGCCTCTCTTCCAGGATTATGCAGTTGGGAGCATGAGTAGATTTTTTTTTTTTGTTCCTTTTCACTGATGTCCCAACCTGTGTTTATCTGCCCTCTGGTGCACAGATATCTGTTTCCATATCTTGACGATTGTAGATGCTCTGGCCACAACTTTCTCTGTCCATGCTTTTGCATGGACATGTGTTTCTACTTCTCTCGGGTAGAGAGTAAGAAGTAGAATTTCTGAGATGTATATCTCTTCTATATTTTGAGGAATACCAAGCTCTTTCTCAAAGCAGTTGTCCCACTTCACACCACCAGCTGTGCACAGAAGGGTCTAAGATCCTTCTGGCTCTTTTGTTTCATCGACTTTGCTTGACTATCCAAATTTTTAGTTGTCGATTGTTCAAATAATTGAGGAAGCTCTCTTCTAGCCCTACGATGGCCCAAGGTCTTGTCTGTGCTGAGCTTCAATCACCTGTTCTATTTTCTGATGTGTGATGGATGTCTGTGAACTAGACAGCCAAAGGACCTGTCCCAATGGGGCTCCATCTTCCTCTGAGCGCTCCAGCTCAGGGCGACCGAGAGCACAGGTGTGCAGTTCTATTCCAGGAAGCAGCAGTTTCCCCTTTTCTCTGGGGTCACTCGTTCTGAAAGGAGAGTGGGAGGAGAGGCCCCCAGAGGCTTTTCTGTGGGACTTTTGGGTACCCACACACCTACATTAAAAAGTCAAATAACTCTCCTGGGAACATGGAGCAGGTGACCTAATTATCAGGTACCACACCCATTCCAGGTCCCTTACCACTTGCTGCTGAGAAATACGGAGTCCAGACGGTCAGGACTAATGGGTATAAAGAGAACAGAGTCCTGCCGGAGGAGCGAGGACGCTTCCCAGGCTAATATCCTAGAGAATACATAGTTAGCTTGAGTGCCGTGTTTCATGTGTAAATTACAGTTTAAGCTAATCGTACCTTCATAGTCTTCATGTGTATATGTGTGTTCTTGTGTGTGTCCGCTTATATACGTGCATAAATGGAGTGTCTTCCTCCATCACTGACTCACCTTGTCTTTTCAGACTGAGTCTCTTACTGAACCAGAGCACACTGTCTGACTGGCAAGGAAGTCCTAGTAATCCTTCTGTCTCTGCCCCCAGGGTTGGGGTTACAAGTGTGCATTACCATGACATGATTTTTTTTTTTTTGTGCCTTCTGGGAATCTGAACTCAGGTCTTCAGGCTTCATGATAAGCACTTTACCCACTGACCCATTTCCACAGGCCCTGAAATCAGCAAGAATTCTGTCCTTAGAGCGCCGTTCATGTGAGAGGGGTCTCGATGGCTCACTCTGAGTCTCACTTAGCAGACTGCAGCCCCGCCCCCCTTCCTTCCCTCAGACACGGACTGTAGAATAAACAGAATCTGTAGCATCTGCATGTCTGTGCAGCATCCATTTCTATGCCTCATGGCCGGCAGCACTTTCTGCTCAATTAAGGGGAGATGAGCAACTCACAGAGAAAGCAAAGCCCCAGAACTCGGAGAGGAAGCTCAACGAAGGGCTCTGTGGCGCCCGCGGCCACCGTCTGCGGCTCCTCTTCTCTCAGCAGGGCAGGGAGGTAAGAGTTGATATAATAGGTTCCTAAAAAATCCTGAGTGGATAAAGCGGTCTTGGGAGAAAGTTCTAGATATAGATTACCTATGAGAAGAATAAAGAGAACGATCATGGAAGATTTTTCATCACCCTAAACAAATAATTTGTGGCGGAGCTCGACGGGCTAACCACAAATAGGGCCGAGAATTAGAAGCGCCCCGAGCTGCAGCGCGCCCATAGATCACGGGGCCACCGTAATGAAGATTATCTGATAAAGATCACAATATGACGGCTTTCCTTTCGCAGCGGCTGCTGAACAGCCAGAAACGGTTTTCTGCGGCCGGCCGGCTATTGATCCAGCCCTCTCCTGCCAGTGATGCAGTTAATGGAAATTCCGCAGGCAAATAAAAGCTACATTCCGTCTTCATTTTCATCTGAAATATGAGCTGGTCCTTTGTACTCCCGACAGTCATTTATAACTCATTTTCCTTTATTGATGTTTATGAGCTGGAGCATAAAATGATTCTCAAATGCAGTTTAATTGAGACAGCGGTTGACACTGTAACCGTGATTACTGATGGGCCATCGGCAGTGTGAGGACCATGAATCAAGGTTTACTTTCCACTGGTCTTGGAGGCAGCGCACGATACCCTTAAAAAGCAACTGGGCTGAAGCGAAGAAATGCCTCCATTTATCTTCATAGGTGGCAGGCAGGGAGCGACTGGTCCTGAACGGTCAGCGGCAGAGCGATGCCCCGGCTTTGGGGTACTTGGCATTCAAGGACTCACTCTCCCAGTGTGAGGAAGTTCTTCTCAAATAAAATCCCAATTATTATTTCCTTAAAAAATATTTAGTGCTGAATTATGAATCTAAAGAGTCATGAGAGAGAGGGCTGCCAGGCGCAGCGGCACGAGGGGCGGCCCAGCCGCTCAATTCATTCGTAAAATGGTGAGAACAATCAATACTGTGGAGAAGTATTTTTTATATGCAGTTATTAACTCATAAGCTACAGTATATCTCATCTCATTTCGACAACAGCTGAGGTCTCCATCTCCCCCTGGAGACCCCTGCAGGTCCCATTATGAGAACTATAAATAATATGTGCTAATGAGATATGAATTGATTATGTTGGAAAAGCTGACATTTTCATCCATCATTCTAAATGATGTTTAACAATGGATTACCAGCCAGTAATTCCTCTGATATGAGATTAAATAAAATAGCCGGCTGTTTCAGCAGGCTAGCTCAAGGAGACGGCAATAAATCTGCTCAATTACTGTATTACCAATCCGTTTTTCACTGCTAAGGATATTATTATTTCATTTAGACTTGTTCATGCATCATAGATTATTTTATTTCAGGAAGTCAATGGGAGAAACTGCAGCGTTTTACTCACTGAGCCACGGCGCAGAGGGCTTTGCTTGAGTACAGTAACTGCCCCTCTGTGGGCCCAGAGAACCCCGGGAGAGGCAAGCCAGCTGCACCCTCGGGCTGAGTGGGCCACGTGTGAGTAGCGTTGGAGAAAGAAGCATTTTGCTTCCAACCTAATTTCCTTTACTTATCTGAAAAGTCTGAACCAAAGGATACTGCCTAAGCAACTGATCGATCGGAACAAGATTATCAGGTCCGCTAGGTCCTCATCTTGGTCCTGTGGTCCGCTGAGAATTGGATCCCGGGGCCTATCCTTTGGCCTGGTAAATTGCGTTAGCAGCCACTGTGAGACAAAGGGTGGCCTTTCTCCTTGTGCTGAACAAACACCCAGTACCCATGCTCTCCTGCTGAGAAGTGAGTGCTTAGGAAGCGGCTCCCCAACACCTGCTCTGTAACGCACTCCTCATATTTCCCAACATCGCTGTGACCTCTTGGGTTAAACACAGTGGGCCTTGAGGATAGAGGGGTGGGTGATCTTTAAAGACTCCAAAATCTACTCGGTTCCCCATGAAACGCTCCATTCACTGCCCACTCATTAGTGACGGGGAGAGACCAAGGCCAGCACAGCCGCTACAAGGAAGTCCGCTCTGACAATGTTTCCGAGGGATCCCATAGGAAACACAAGAAAAGGGGCATCCGGAGCATATCTGTTGGCTTCCTCTTCTCTTGCCTTCCACTTCCCTCTGGCATCCCGGAATCAACACAGAAATCAGCAGCCTGTTAAGAGGAAGCCCGTGATCTGGGCCTGGAGACCTGAGACCCCAAGATAAAGAACTGCTGCCAAAATGAGACCTCAGGGGGGATTAGACACCCATGATATCCCATTGAGAACCTATTGCTTGTGATCGCTTGGTAAAGTTAGTTGCCGTGGTAGTGGATAGATACAGGCTGAGCAGAGGCAGATGTAGGAACATGGGGGTAGTTATTTCTGCACAGGTGACATCACCGGCAGCCATCCCAACTGATTGCAGCTAGTTTGGTTGTTTAAAGAAGTTCAGGATAACTGGCGTAGATCCAATGGGGGTTGGTAAACTACAAGCTCTCTTGGAGGCTTTTGAATGACAATAGCGGTGGTGTTCAGTTCTCATCTATCCAGGTGTGTCATACACTGTATTGCCTACCAACAGGCGTCCCTTGGCCATGGGTTTCTGACCGATGGCAGGAAATCTTATAGCAGCTCAGTCTATATCTGTACCAGGAAGCACTGTCCCCAGGCTGGGGAGTAGCTGCTCTGCCGAAGGCCCGCAATGGTGAGGTGAGACACAGTCAAGGGCCCAGTAGCAGCCTCAGCTGGACCACCACCACCTCATTTACCCCTTTTACACATGCAACGAGACCTGTGCTTTCTGATTTTGTTCTTTAATTGGATTACTCAGATACGCTTAGGGACAAAGTCATACATGGAAGGGATTCTTAAGATAGTGTGAGGATGAGTATTACTTGTTTGTGTCCCTTAGATCCTTAGGTCATGGCATTTAACTTTTGTTTAAACTTTAGTCCAGATGCTGCTTTGAAGGTATCTTTTAAAGTGACAAACATTTGAACTAGTCTTGGAATGTAGAGGACTAACCCTCACAACGTGAATCATTAGATTGTCTCACTGGATTCTGTGTCTGGTGACAGGGTCCATGGTTCAGTATAGTCCCAAAGAATCCTGTGATAGAATTCAGAAGAAGGCAGGTGGGTTAAAGCCCACTTTGGACGCCTTCTTCTTGAAGAAGTTCAGGAGGAAGATGCGGTATCTATGAGCCACTGCCCTTTCCCATGTTCCCATTCCTCTCCTCTGTGCTGCTTCTATATCCAGGCCATAAAGGCCTCTCTTTCTGCTGGTACCACAATGCAGTTGGAGAAGATGAAGTTGATGCTACCTTTACTCTACAGGAAACTGGAGCAGAAAGCAAACCACATGTCATCCGCGCGTACCTCCGGCTGTGCAGTATCAATGACGTCATCCACACATATTTTACTTTTAGGAAAAAAATATAGGTTTCAGTGGAAGTGAGATGAGCATTTATCAGTTGACACAGTCAAGCGTGATATATGTGACTGGTAACTGCAAACAGGAGGGACGATGTGATGGCATTGTTGCTTTGTGATTGATAGGAGATTTCTTCTCATTCTCAGAAGTCTATGCTCTGGGGAATGAAAGTGGGCAGAACACACCCTTAGATCTCTATATGGGACTTAGACTCATCTAAGCCTTCTCTTGTGCAATATGAAGTTTCCTGGTGTGTGTGGAGGTAGATGAAACAGTTTGCATTTACAGTGAGCATGAATGGGCCACATATCAATAATGCATCAAGTATTGAATTATCACATATATATTTTATTAGCAGGAGCAGAAGCTGTAATAACCATACTTCTTTAGCCTCTTTCAGTATCTGCTTGGGGGACAGAGTTCTCCAGCGAACAAGTAGAAAGTAAATTTCCACCAAATTAGGAAAGGGCCTTTAACCCAATCTCAACCTAAAATCCCATGGAATTTCTAGACTATAGAAATGGGCTACCTTTGTCCCTAGTCCTATGCTCAGCAATGAACACTGGCTGATTCAAGGGCCTTCTCTCCTTCTGTGAGTCTAACTTGCCAGGGCAGAAGAGACTGGGCATGATTCTAAACAGGACGTTCCAGCCTAAGTGGGGCTGGCTAGACTAGCTTAATGTGAGAAGGGATGTTGTGCAGATGTTGTCTAGAGGAATGAGTATGACCAGGAAATTCCCACACTGGAAACATTATGCAAGCTGGCCTTGTAGTAGAGAACTAACTGATGGTACCGTGCTCACCTGAAGGATGCCTTCAATGTCTTAATGAATGTCATTGTTTGGGTAACAGCAAAGACTTTGTGTTAATTTTAAATCAAGAGCCAGTGTCACACTGCTAACAAGGTGAACCCAACAATTTGCAGAAACCTCGAGTGTATTGGATGGGGTTTTATGAAGAAGACCCTGCCTTTCATATCAGCCCTTACAGAGATGTCTACAAAAATGAGCACAGTCCACCGCAAAAGTGAATGCATGTGGCTTCTTTCTAAACTGTAAAATCCCGCACGGTGCATACCTGTCTTGGCAGTGTATCTGAGAATGTTTAGACCAACATCAGTTCTGGGTTAAAAATTATCACCAGTTCAAATAGATCATTGTCTATTCCTAGAACATTTGAGGAGATTAATTATTCAAATATTGAACCATGAATACAATAATTGAATATGGATAACTGAATTTAACTTAATGCTGCCCCATGGAGGAGAGGCTACTTTCTCCCTTTTTTTTTTTTTTTTTTTTTGGTTTTTCGAGACAGGGTTTCTCTGTGGCTTTGGAGCCTGTCCTGGCACTAGCTCTGTAGACCAGGCTGGTCTCGAACTCACAGAGATCCGCCTGCCTCTGCCTCCCAAGTGCTGGGATTAAAGGCGTGCTCCACCATCGCCCGGCCCTACTTTCACCCATTTTAAAGTCAGAAACTATGAAAGTAAGACAACATTAGGATGCAGATTCAGGCTACACAATACTGTTTGCAGCCTAGCCACTACCATTCCTCAGCTTGGCTGTTTTATGTGGCAATTTTAGTTTTTAGTATAATTAAAAGTTATACTAAAATTTTCTTGATCACCCCAGAGTATAACTGGTCCAATGCAAATGGCACAGAGAGCATTTAACCTCATGTAAAAGATGGTGAGCATTCTTACAACCACAGTGACAGAACGCACACTTGCTGCTGGGTCCTCTGCCCAGTGCTGCAGGGAGGGATGGAGGTATGAGAGTGAGATGCCCATTCCTCTTTTTTTTTTTTTAAAACATCCTTTAAATTCTTTGTGTCATTCACATCATGCATCCTGATCCCATTCACTTCCCTGTCCCTTTGTATCCTCCCTCTGTCTTTGCAGCCATGGCCCCCAGCAAATAAAATAAAATTCAAGAGAAAAAAAGAAAGAAAGAAAGAAAGAAAGAAAGAAAGAAAGAAAGAAAGAAAGAAAGAAAGAAAAGGAAACATCTCATCCTGGAATCTGCAGTATGGTCACAGACCGAGCCACACAGTAAAACCTTTTGTCAGAATATCTTTACTTGCGAGTATTCATTGCAAAGAGTCTGATTCGTGGCCTCTGGTTTCTGCTACACTATCGATGTCGCCCCACACTGGGACTCCTCTTGAATATCTTGCTCTTGCCCTGTGCCATGGAGATCCTGCAGCTTTGGGTCTGCAGGGCCAGCCACTTCATGTGCTCCCAAAGATCACAGGTAGGGCGGATGTTGGGGTGGACAAACTCATAATCCCGGTTCTGGGCCTGGGTAGTTGCAGGGTTGGTCAGCCAGCCAGCTCTCCCCTGTCCTTACCACTGGGGTGATCTCTCCAGCACTGCTTGCAGCAACGCAAAGGGCAGCCCCAGTTCTGCTCACATGCCCTCAGGATCAGCACTGCCACACCTGGACCACCAGGGCTAGCTCTACCGTGTTGCCCCGGCAATGTGCTGCAGCTGGTGAGGGGCACTAGTTCCTGAGCAGTGCAGCTGGTGGGGGGCAGGGACAGCTCCCCACTGCTCTTATGACCTCAGGGCCAGTTCAACCTCTCACAGGTGGCTAGGGGCAGAGGAGGGCATCTCTCCCCCGCCCACACCACCATGTAAGATGCCCATTCTTGAGGGAAGCAGCTATAGCAGACTGTCACAGTGAGGTCCAAGGAGAGAGGATGGCAGACCACAGCGTATGGATCAGTGATGCTACCTTCCCTCCTGCATGTGGTGGGGCCGGCAAGATGTGGAGGATGCAAAAGGAGAAATCATCTGTGAAGGAGATGGATGGGGTATTCTGGGAATGTAACCCTCTGCCTGCAAAGAAAACCCAGGTATTTGCAGGATCGGCATCATCCTTCTATGCCTTTTAGGTCAGCTAGTGAATCAGTCAAAATGAATAATAAATATATTTCCTCAGTCCATGCTCTGCGCTAAAGGACCTTTGTATTAAATATGAGGCTTAGGTCAAAGTGCACACTTTTTTTGCTAGGGAAGTCTGATCGCTACAGCATCATTTATTTAAAAGCTGGCCTTCCTCCTTTCAATTGCTTTTTTATCTTTGTCAAAAATCAGCTGGGCATGTTTGGTGTGGGTCTGTTTCCGGGCTCTCTATTCTGTCTCATTGATCCATGCGTCTGTGCTGGGCTCCCCATCTTGATGAATGCTACTGTGTGGGAAACTGAACGTCAGGAGCACAATTCCTTGGAAAATTTATTTTGATTTTCTGGAGGGCTTTTGCTTCCCAGTGAGTGTTTGGATAAACTTGTAGCTATGTACAAATTATATTGCTTTAATTTTGCCAGCACGTACAGTTAATTTCTAGATCAATTTGAAAAAAAAATTGGCACCTTTATTTAGTAGACTGTCACCATCTTTGGACATGGTACGTCTGTGCATTTATTTGGTTTTGATATTCTTTTAACCTGAATTTTGTAATTTTGAGGATAAGGATGCTGTCCGTGCTTTGGTGGACTCATGTCTAAGTGCTCGCTTTGATATGGAGCTTTTTCAATAGAACCACACTCCAGCCTTGGCTCCCACCTGTCCTTTGTTCATACAGAGAAATGCGTGGATACTTTCATGTTGAACTTGTATCTTCTGGTCTTGCTGAACTCAGTCATTAGTTCTATGAAGTCTGTGACAAAGCCCTCTGCAGTTTTTACATGTACAATTTTCTTTTATGTAAGTGGTATTTTATGTCTTTCCCATCTGTAGGTCATTGCTTGTTTTCTTTGTCTTTACACTGGCCAAAGTTTCCAGTTCTGATGGGTAGCAATGGTGAGCATGAGCATCCTCCCTTCTTCCAGAATGAAAAATGGAAGCATTCAGTTTCTTACTGTTAAGTGTAATATTAGCTGTAGAGTTGTTTTACATGCTAAGAAGTTCACATCTCTATCTACGATACAGACCTCTCACCATGAATGAGTGTTAGATTTTTGTCAAAGACTTTTGATGGCTGACTTGATGGCTGTTCTCTATTAAGTTTGGTGATAGATTGCATTGACTGACTTCTGAGTATTGAATCAGCTTTGACCACCTGTAGATAGTGACACCTGTCTATTATATGTTAGACTTTGTGGGCATTGCTACATTTAATCTGTAAATATTTTTTTTTGAAATTTCTTTGTTACTTTTCCCATCCTTGTGATATAATACATGAAAGAAGTAACTGAAGGAATAAAGGAAAATGCATTTAGAGAGAACAGTGGGGGAGTGAGCCTGTAACAGGCAGTCTCAAACCCTGTTTTGCTTTTGTCTGTTGCATTAGGAGCCTCAGGGCTGCGTCCCCAGCACCCGGCCGCCCGCCCGCATGGCTAGCTTATGCCCGAAATAATTACACGGAAACTGTATTCTTTCAAACACTGCCTGGCCCGGCTAGTTCCAGCTTCTTATTGGCTAGCTCTTACATATTGTTCTAACCCATTTCTAATATTCTGTGTAGCCCACGAGCTGGCTTACCAGGGAGGATCTTAACCTGCGTCTGTCTGGAGCGGGAGCGTCATGGCGACTTCTCCACTAAGCTTCTTTCTCCCAGAATTCTCTTCTGTTTTCTCCACCCACCTAAGGGTGGGCCTTATCAAGGGGCCTAGGCAGTTTCTTTATTAATAAGAAATCACTCCCACATCATTTGTCCAATGTGAGCGTAGACTACTCTCCCTGCTCATGGAACTATGTGTAGATACTGAGGTCAGAACTCTTTAGACAACTTGTAAATGGTTTAAAGGGAGGACAGCAAAGTCAAAACCCCAGGCATCTTGGTGTACCCCACTCTAAGGTGATAGAACCGACAAAGGTGTAAATCTTAGGGCCATGGACCGAGCCTCATCTATGATAATCAGAAAAAGCAGTCATAAGTTAAGCACGGTGACCCAAGGGAGATACGGTGGTACCGAAGGAGAGATGCAGGGTTTGTGAGATTAAAGGTTTTGGAGAGTCAGAGATGGAGTAAAGGGTTTGGAGGGAGTCAGAAATGAGGTGGCGAGTCTGAGGGAACGCAGCCCTCCACGAGCCCTGGCATCTTCCCACTAGAACGCATGATTCTATTCTTTTGACATGAAAATGTGTGTGTGTGTGTGTGACTTTGAAGTATTTTAGTTTTAGAATCCTAGAGGTAACAGATTAAAAAATAATGATATGAAGTAATAAAACTGAAACCACTATGAAATTGTCTCTGCTGGATGCCAAAAATCAACACGTGCAAGTAAGCAAAACTCAATCAGTGGCAGAGAGCTTGGGGGATTAGATTCAAACCAGTGCTTCTGGGGCAGGTCTAATGGTCAGGAACCCCTATAAACAATATTCAGAAGACAGGATCATTCAGCATTTTCCTTCTGACTGCTCCAACAACTGCTATTTCATGATTGTAAGATAATTTTTCATGGCAAATTAAGTTTAATGACATCATTTTTACTTTATTTTGATAAGCACACAGCTTACTGTGAGTCCTGTGGTCTGGCAAGAACTTGATTGATGGTGTACAAATAAGCGCACACCCCCGCTGCCCCAGGGTTAAAACTTCTTCATTCTCCTTTCCTGAGGTCAAGCGACACATGACACAGGTTAAGGGTTTCTATGATGGCCTTCCTGTCTGGGGAATAGCCAGTTTTACCTCGAAATCTATCAGACCTTGCCCAAATACAGTGATTTTTCTCAGCAAAATTAATTCTTCAAGTTAGAAGAGACTTCTAGAGTTATTTCATCTGAGGAAGTTAAAGAGATGTTAAAGAGAATTCAGTGTTGCCCTCTGAAGATGTATTCAATTAGGATTTAAGATGGATTTCAAAAGAGAGTGGTGTTGAACTAGATTTGAGAATATGGAAACTGTTGTGAACGTCAGATGCTCTTAATTAAATGATAAAAAGACTAACCGAGCCATTCTAGATCCAAATCCAAGCAAACACACTTCGGTTGTGTTATTTGAAAACAGCTGAAGGGTTTACGGCCATACCACCCTGAACGTGCCCGATCTTGTCTGACTGCCGAAGCTAAGCAGGGTCGGGCCTGGTTAGTACTTGGATGGGAGAAAACAGCTGAAGGATGTATCACACAGTGTTAGATGTGGATATAATAGCATATCCCAAGAATCTGAATGTGTATCAGGTAGACAACCAGGGGAAAATAAGATAAATGTAAATAAAAATAAGGGGTAGAAAGCAAATAATAAATTTGTTGCTAAATCAAATTTTGTACAAGACTGATTTGTGTGTGTGTGTGTGTGTTCATATATGCACATCACAAATGTGTGTGTATGTGTAGGCCAGAAGTTAATCTCATGTATCTTCCTCGGTCACTCTCCACTGGGGGTTATGAAACAAGATACCCTCCTTGAACCCAGGGCTTGCCTACTGAACTGGTGGCCAGGAGCTCCAGAGATCTTTGTATCTGCCCCCTCAAGGAGACACCTCCATGCCTTGTCTGTTTTTATGTGGGTTCTGGGGATCCAACTTGCTTGGCAGCAACTGCTTTGCCCACTGAGTCATCTCCTCAGATAAGGATGATTTATTTAATAAAATGGAACATTATTTATTTATTTATATATTACTTAAGCTGTTTTTGCATCGTTTTTAATTGTGAAGTGACATTTATTTATTTTTTGGTAAGGTGCACACAACGACCCAATTACTACACTCAAGCGAATCAAAATGCTCTACATTTATTTTCCTATTGAGAACACTTGTGATCTCTATGGGGCATTTTCACGTATGTAGTGTGGGAGCCATCTAATACCTGAAAAGCTCTATACTCTAAAATTTAGAAAACCAATGTTCTTGTTTTATACCAAAAAATTGCAAATGTTTTTATTCTCTATTGAAGCAAGCTTTACGTTCTGTCGGCAGAGACTGCCCCTTTCTGCTCAGGGAACACCAGGAAGTACCTCTAACCTTATGCTTTCCTTCTGGAAGCACTGGCTTCTGGGTAACTAGAGGTGTTTGGAAATCCGACCTTCACAACACACATTGTTCTTTCTCTGAAACCGCAGGACTGGAGCGCCGGAGAGTGGAAACCAATCTCCACATTTCCACTGTACTTGGTGAGTCAGGTCTCATCCCGACCTTGGGTAATTGAATAGGTGTCTGTTCGGAATTGCTCGGGAGGCCCAGCCTAATTGGGACTCTGTATTTCCCGTCTATAAATTAATTTGGGTGAAACTAGACACGTTAAAGTGTTGCCAGCTGTAAGATTAGGCCAGCTAACGACTCCTAAGCCTGGAGAAAGCTGCAAAGAAGACGCAGGTCTGAGCAATTTCATCTACTGTAAATTGTAAATTCTCAGTCCTTCCACTGCATGGGTCGGGAAACAGACGTAGTTGTGTGTTATCCCGCATACAGATTTGTATACAGCTTATTAAAAGACCCGGATGTCTGGAAGCAACAGAAATGATGATAAATCAAACAGTTGTAGGTGTCTGCGTAGTAAAACTGGACTCCGGAATAAACACTGAGGAAAGTGCTGTGCTCCTGCCTACAAAGGGGCTCCCCGCCTCTGCATGGACGCCTGCGGGACAAAGAGTATGGAAGCAGGGCTGCAGTATCTGATGGAAACGCACACGCCACATCCGAGCTGCTCTTTTCTTTCTTCAAAATTAGCACACATCTGCACAGGCTCAAGACGTAACGAATCCAGAAGGAATTAAAATGGGTTCTAAGCTATGTAGCCTGATGACCCCATGTTCAACCTTCCTTTGGCAGACAGACCCCAAGTTCTCAATTGTCAGATACATAACACATAGTGCGTATAAAACTCCCCCAAGTTTGTGGCTCTCTCTTCTGTTGTGATTCTCTGTGACATTCAAAGGCCCTCAGCTTACTCCCTCCTCTTTCTCCTGGAAATACTCATTTACATACTGGTTTCTTTAATTCTTTACGTTTTTGAGGAGTCATGGGCTCACAACAAACTGTAGAGATAACTCCAGTGAAACCCACAAAGTCTTCACTATGTTTTCGTTTTTCCATTGGTTACACTTTGCATATCTACTGTAGAATGTCCACACCAGGAATCCACATTGATATTAGGCCTGCAGAGTTGTACACAATTCAGAGCGTGTAGATGTGTGGACAGAATGATATGGAAATTTTCTTGCTGCACTAAGATTCCCCTTCTGATACTGTTATAGAGTCTAAATTACCCAATTCTACCTCGGCCTCTCTTCCTTGATAGTCACTGATCTGGAGTTCTCTACTTAGATGGTTTTAAGAATGGGTATAAATTAAATCATATAATATGTGACCTTTGGAAGTTGACCCTTTGCCCAAAAAATGCTGTTGGGATTATTCAAAGTTTATAAATAATAATTGAACCTTACTATTGCCTAATAATGTTCATACTGTAGATACAACATAAATCACAGCCTTTAAAGCTATTTTAGGTTGGTTGTAGATTTCCAATGTTATTAATAAAGCCACACTGAACTTTGTGAGCAAGCTTTTATGTGAACTTGTATCTTTGTTTCTCTGTGGTAAGTGTCCGTAAGGGTCACTGCTTGAGTCTACTATAGTTACATGTCTGTTTTTTTCTTTCAATTTCTTAGAAGTCAGTTATGGCCAATCCAGGTGCTCTATAGCTTCACCTGTGTTTTATGAGTTCTATTTATTGGAGCCACTCTGGTAAGTGTGTGTAGTTGTCCTGTGGTCTTGATCTGCAGTTCTCTAAGATCTAGTGACGTCCTAAGGCATCTTTCCATGCTCTTGCAATTGCCGCTATCTCAACGGTGAAGCATCTCTTGAAGATTTTGTCTGCATTCTGGTTTGGTTCTTTGCTTCTTCCAATGTTGTGTTAGAAAGTCTTTCTTTGTTCTCAATGCCAGTTTAGTGATAGTTATTTACACGCTACTTGGTAGAAAGGAAATTTATTATCTATGCTTCCTTAGTATCCCTGTACTCAAACTGGAGGTGTTTGTGTGACCTTTTTAATATTTCTACGCAGACCGCCGTGTGATCTGCACACTGGAATAGGTTTTTGTGTTCCTATTGGTTTTCTACTTCGTTTCTGTCTTGCTTGGCTGGGTAGACTTCTCAGGGTTACAGTGAGAGTGGGTATGTTTGCCGTGTTCACAGTTTCACAGTGTATGCAAGAAGTTTCAACACTGATCATAGGTTTGTAAAGATATTAATCAAATTCATGGTCCTTGCCTGTGTCTGTTTCTTTCTGAGAACCTTGCTGTGAGTGGATCATCCTATCAGCAGGGGTTTGCTTCCCGATTGTCATGTTGATGCCCTCTTCTTTCTCAAATGGTAGTGTGTGGGTTGCCTTCCAAAGCTGCAACAGCAGGTTTGTGGAGGATTGCTGTGACAGATCTGACTATGTTACTTTGGGAAACACAGTGGAAAGATCTGGGAACTTTGGGCTGGAAAGGCCTTGATTCCTCAGAGTTTGAGCAGCCACTGTGAGATCTTGGAAAACAAGAATACTGAGAGCAGTGCAGAGAACGGAGGTCTAGCGTGGGAAGCGAACACTGTCAGGCTTACTCAGGTGATGTTTTGAAAAGGAGGAATCTGCGGTCTGTTTAGCGGTAGCTGAGGAATTAGCATGATGGGTGTGAGACCAGAGCCACTGAAGTACAGCCTTTCCTTTAATAGAGAGGTTGACACCGGCAAGCTGGGGCTGAGAGATAAGCTCATATTGAGACCAGCATCACTGAGGAGAACCTTCTGGGAGTATTTTCTCAGACGCAAAACCCAAGCTGTGGTTCAGAGTGGCCAGGACTCCCTCTCACACTCATGGACCAATGTGGTCCTGAAGATTTCATTGAGAGCGACTGAGGCTCAGCCCTGTGTAGAAGGTCTGGAATCCCTACAGAGAGGCTGAGGGAAGCAGCTGGTAAGGGTTCAGCCTGGGTCATAGTGGAGACGCCAGAGTACTGGATATACTAGTGCTGTGGGTTGACTAATAAAGACAGCAACTGTTGTGAACTGGAGCAGAACTGAGCTATGGACACAGCATCTCTCTGTAAACAGAAGACCTGGGGAAGTGGAACTGCTTGAGTCCTTTGGAGCCCAGAAGATCGGGAGTCCCAGGCCTTCGAATGGAGCTATTTGCCTTTCCGAGAAGACTTGGGGTTTGCTATGATTTTAATATGAGTATACCCTGGTTCTTCTCTCTTGGACTAAGAAACTGTCATTTATTCTGATTTTGCAGGAGCCCAGTTAAGAGATATTGGCTACTTTAAAGAGACTGAAATTTTAAAGTTTATTTTTTAAAAGACTCTAACTTTTAAAAGTTATATTTTATATTGTAATATTAATATTAACATGGCATCTTGGGGACAAATGAGATAGGAAATATGTAACTGAGTTCTTGCCCTGATTCCTTGCACAAAGGATTACAACCATAAACTGAAACAAACCCTTTCCTCCCCAAGTTGATTTGGTCATGGTGTTTATCACTGTAATATAAATCTAATTATGACACCAAGCTTTATTTCATTTTTGATTCACCAGAAATAATGAATCATATTTACGGAATACCACAGGATGTTTTTTTTTAAATAATGTTTTCTTTTTTTTAATATTTTATTTATTTATTATGTATACAATATTCTGTCTGTGTGTCTACCTGCAGGCCAGAAGAGGGCATCAGATCGCATTTCAGATGGTTGTGAGCCACCATGTGGTTGCTGGGAATTGAACTCAGGACCTTTGGAAGAGCAGGCAATGCTCTTAACCACTGAGCCATCTCTCCAGCCCCCACAGGATGTTTTTATAGACATTTACAACATAAGTCGTTTGCTTACTCAGTGGTGTCAGTGTTAGCTGGGACAAGCTTTTATGTCATCCAGAAGTATACTTGTTGCTGGCCCCTAGTTCTAGGGGGTTTAGATAAGACTGCCAAACTCTT
Organism: Alexandromys fortis; assembly: GCF_014885135.2. Classification (NCBI taxonomy): domain Eukaryota; kingdom Metazoa; phylum Chordata; class Mammalia; order Rodentia; family Cricetidae; genus Alexandromys; species Alexandromys fortis. The sequence continues at coordinate 2,064,106 of NW_026068035.1, forward strand.
ATTTATCTATTTAACTAAAAACAAAGGGAAAGCAGATTTGGGACTTTGATGTTTAAGACACGAGAACCTCCTCCCAGACAATCCATCCTTCTGATCATTGTTGGGATGAATGGGATAAACTCATGTACATTCATGTATAAATCATACCCACACATAACCCTGGCACTGGCCTGGTTGTTTTTCTATTGCCATGGTGAAACACCATGACCAGGGCAACTTATAAAAGAAAACATATTATGGTGAGGAGACATGGCACTAGAATGTAACTGAGTGCTCACATCTGAGAGAGAGAGAGAGAGAGAGAGAGAGAGAGAGAGAGAGAGAGAGAGAGAGAGAGACTGGGGATGGCGTTGGCTTTTGAAATTAAAACCCATTCTAGTGACACACCTTCTTTAACAAGGCCCCCCACCCCCTAATTCTTCTCAAATATGAACCTTTAGGAAGCATTCTTATTCAAACCATCACATTCTACTCCCTGGCCCTTATAGTCTCACGGCTATACCATAGCGGAAAATCATTTATTGTAGCTTCCAAAGCTCCCCTGCTCTTTCACAGTCTTGGCACAGTTTAGAAGACCAAAGTCTCTTCTAGGGCTCAAGACAATCTCTTAAATTGTAACCCCCATAAAATTAAAAAACAAAATCACATGCCTCCAACATACAATAGCACAGAATACACATTACTGACCCAAAAGGGAGGCATGGAAGCGCCGTGAGGAACTATTGGACAGAAGCAAGACTGAAACCCATCAGGCCAAAATCGAAGTCCTCTAGTTGCATGTCTGACTGTCCGTCCAGCTGTGCTGTTGGACTGATCCGCCCACTCTGTGCAGCTCTCCCTGGCACACATCTACCGCTCTGGCACCTGGAGCATCATGATCATGGATTGCAACCCAGGCTTCACTCTTATGGCTTCAAGCCAATATCCAAAGGTCTTCCACATCCCACTGAAACACAGCATGGTCAGGCCTGTCACCTAATACCCTCCTCCCTGGCACCAACAGACATCTTAGTTATTTTTCCATTGCTAAGACAAAACACCACGATTAAGGCTGCTATAAAAGAAATCCTTTCATATCGGGCTCACTGTTGGAGAGCATTGGTGTTCATGACCATCATAGTAAAGTGCATGGGAGCAGACAGGCAGGCAGGATGCAGTAGAAATAACCGAGGTCTCACAACTTGATCCCTCAGCATGAGTCGGGGTGGGGTGGGGGGAATGCAAAGCCAGATCTCCTAATCCTTTCCAAATAGTTCAACAAGCTGGGGTCAAAAATTTCAAATATAGGAGTCAAAGGGGGGGGGGTATTATCGTTTAAACTATCACAGGCATGCACACACATGCACATACACATACCTACACACAGAGAAGAGAAACAGCCCAACTAAATTAAATACATAGTGGCTGAGTCCTTAGCTTGAGTCCCTATTTCTGGCAGGGACAACAGAGTGGCAGTCACCCATGTCAGTCCAGACATGTGCTGGCTGCCCACGTCCAGCCCCTGTACCCCTTCCCAGCCACTTCTACAAATGAGTATGAATGAGCCTTTCTCTGTACCCAAGCTGAGTGAAAGGCACTCTTTCTGGAGTCTGGCCAGCTGCTAATGGACACTCACTCATGGGCAGAGCTGCCCCCGACCCCCAGCCCTCAATGTGGCCTGCAGCTCCATGCAGTGTTATGCGAGTTTCCCTGGGGGACGCATAGGGGTTAATGGCTTTCCTCATGAGAGACAAGTAGTTTGTTGTTGGGAAGCGGAAAACAAGCCAGTGTTGAAACTGGTCCAGGTTTCTGCCTGCATTTAGCAATTACTGAGCACCCACCTTGTGACCAAAAAATTCTAGGGCCGAGGGGGGAATGTGCAAAATTTAACCTGGAGATTCCAGAAGCCAGAGCAGACAGACGGACAGCCATGGCCATAAACAAAATATAGAAGCTTTATGTGGTGAATAAGAACAAATGGGCCTCAAGCTAGATGAGGTCAGGAGCAGGGCCAGGCTGTGGGTTCCATCCCAGGGCTTCGCCAGCAACATCCTTACTGCACTCAATCCTTTCTCTGCTAGAGTGAAAGCAAGGGCTGAGGCAGATTCTCTTCATCTGTCTGCTACATACTACACACATACACACACACACACACACACAGGTTTGTGGGTTCCCTGTTTTCTCATGGCTTCACCCTTGGAAAACAGATGCTGCTCTTCAAAAGATTACTGTAAATCTTTTCAAAGAAGTTAAAAAATAATTCTCTTCTTCACACTAGGGACCCAGAGACTTGACACTGGGGATGCCGTATTATAAAATAGCCAGTATTTTAAATGTTTCATTCTGGAAAGGATGTATTCCTTGTGAGAACCAGTGACTGTCGGGTCTTAAGAACTGGAGGTTCACAGGGCTGTGTGTACATGGGTAGTCTTCATGGTCCAAGATGAGCAGTTGTTACTAATCTCACAAACGGGGATGTCCCTGGGACCTTGGATGCCCTGCCTCTCATGGGAACTAAGGACCAGGACACAGAGTGATGACATCTTCCCAAAGATGAGGCTGGTCAGATCAACCTCAGACTGGCCTTAGAGACAAGTCATTCTCTAGAATTCCCATGGCTGGAGTCCAGGGTCCTCACAATCTTCTTCCCATGCCTGGTTGTATTAATTACCTTAATTAATGTAATGTAAATTAATGTTACTGTCATGACAAACACCACATAAGAAGCAATTTAAGAAAGGAAGGATTGAGTCTGCTTCAGGTTGGCGGGTAGAGTCCAGCCTGACTTCCTTCATGACAGGGAAGGTGTGGTGATATCCACAGGGCCAGCTGTGACAGCAGGCATGGGAGGCCACTGGTCACTGTCCCCACTGTCAGGAAGCAGGGAGAGGTGAATGTGGCCGTTGAGTTTGAGTTCTCCTTTCCCCCCTTCACTGAATCTGAGACCAGCCTATGGAAAGGAGCCGCCCACCCCTGCTGTGGGTCTTCCTCCTTGCCTATTACAGTTAAGACTTTCTGGAAACATCCTTACAGTTAGACCCAGAACTGTGTCTCCTGTGTGATTTTAAATCAAGCTGACAGTGAAGAAGGGCCATCACACTCTTCATTTCTCTTAGTGTTTCCTTTTCTTCAATGTTGTTTGCATTTTCTACCACGTGCACCTGGTACCCCTTAAGGATGGCATGCTCACTATCTCCCAAGTTACATTCCTCTTGTCTACGATGCCCTTCCTTTCTCTGTGTACAAGTTATGATTGTCCCCCATCCTTACAGAACCGAATGATACCTGGCATGTTCCATTAGTATTCTCTGACAGCGGCAGGACGTCCCAATTCATTAGAGAAACTGAAAATCGGCTACTCCTAGACACCAAGAGCTGTTTTAATGAGTAGGGATAGAATAGATGTGAAAACACCTGGCCTCCCAGGTAGTGGGCCACTTAAAGGACCAAATAGCGACTCACAAATGATGCTGCATTGTATCATACAACTTCTCAATAATATTTAAATAATTTATATGTGCTCTTGTCTTAATACCGTAAGCACCACCAGTGGGGTGATATTTCAACTTGAAGAGTATAAAGTTGACAGACTTCTAGGCCAGCAGCCCTTACTCTTTAGCAACAGAGAAGGGTTTATAGCCCTCTTAGTTCCTACCATGACATCAGCTCTTGTTTGCAGTGTGTCTGCCTGTTTGGAATGGCTGCAATACAGAATGTAAAGCTGCATCCCAGGAATTTCTCAAAGTTCCTTAAATGTCTTAAACTTTCAAACTTTTTAAGCTTTGGACAAATATGATAAAATCAAAATGGACCTATACCATATGTAGATATGTTTGTAAGAGCCATATCATAAATCCTAATCATGAAGGTGATTAGAACTTCACTGGAAATGCTGACCATAATGGAGAAGGCTAAAGACTGTGTGCATGTCCTGAAACACCATGGAAGCATTTTGCGAACTGTGTGGTGAAAATGTGTTAGCTCCTAATAAAGGCTTTGAAAGAACTCATCTGGACCAAGTCCATCCAATAACACCTTTGAGCATGCTCCTCACACTCTTCAGATCAGGACGGGTGTAGTCGCCTTGAAAGGTGTGTTTTCATTTTTTCTAGACACACTGGAGCTCTTTCTTTGTCTTCATTGGTCTCAATAAGGACAACATAAAAATCAATGAAAATGAATATGCCAGGCAGCTGCATCTGTTTCTTATCCTTTGGTTTTAGAAACTTAAATGTCAGCCTTTAGCTTGCTTTATCTTTAATTATAAGTATTTATTAATTTTATAATGATTCAAGTGTGTTAGTGTAAAGAAAAACCCCCACTGAGGCAAGTTTCCTAGCACTCATTTTGTGGGATGTTTTAGGCACTAATACACAAATCCTGACTCTTCTCTGCTTCATCTCCTACACCGTCCTCCTTAGCTTTAACTGCCAATTCGGCACAGCTGAGAGTTACGTGGAAAGGGAGTCTTAGATGAGGAACTGCCCTGACCAGATTGACCTGTGGGCGTGTCTGTGGTTGACTGTCTTGACTGTTAATTGATGTAGGAGTGCTAAGACCACTGTGGGAGATGCCATCCCTAGGCAGGTGGTTCTAGACTGTTCAAGAAAGCTCGGCATGAGCTTGCACACAAGCCAAAGGGCAAACCAGCATGCCACAATCCTCCAGAGTTTCTCATCAAATTCTTCTTCACGCCTCTGCTCTGACCTCCCCCAATGATGGACAATCACTCAGATGCCATTATAAACCAAGTGAAAACTTTTCTCCCCTAAACCGCATTGGTCAGTCTTCTTAGAACATCAGAAAGGAGATTAAAATTAATCTAGTAATGAATAACAGAGTAAATAAATGGATATTTGAGACTGTATCACTCTGTAGTCACACAGAGGAGTGTAGATAGTTATAGTCTCATGTTGGTTAGGCAGTAAATAATTCCCCACTCATGCACTATTACGAAGGGCTAAGTGACCTATTAATGACAGCATAATTTGTTAACTGAGGTTGCACAAATATGTTGATGTATGCATACGCTTTCAAAAATATAGATCCCTTGGGGCTGGAGATGGCCCAGCATTAAAAGCACTGGCTGCTTATCCCGAGGACCCAGGTTCAGTCCTCAGAACTTACGCAGTAACTCACGACCATCTGTTAACTCTAGTTCCAGGGAATTCAATACCTTCTTCTGACCTTCACAGGCACCATGTGCACACGGTACATAGACTCATACAGGCAAAATGTTCATACCCGTAAAATGAAATTAAAAACTAGATACTTCCTCATGGAACTTCCCTCCCAGAAACATACACAATTAGAATTATTTAAATACGGAATAAGACACTCAATTAATAAAATTGTGAGTCATATGAATATCTGATAAGAGGGGTTTCATTATAAAAACCTCAATCTGTCACGTGATTTAGGTTTAACCCATTCGGATCATAAAATATATGAAACAAAGCAACCCCCATGAAGAAAAAAAATCTCCCCAAACAAACCCCTCAAAAAAAAAAAAAAGTAAAATAACAGGGTAAAGTGACATTTGCCTTGGTGCTGAAAGACCAAGCAGTTACTTCCAACTGGGAAACATGTTCAGTGCCGTGCAGTTTAACTGAGCATGCTCAGGGCCGTGCACCTTAACTGAGCATGCTCAGGGCCGTGCACCTTAATTGAGCATGCTCAGGGCCATGCTCCGTGTCTGAGAATGCTTAAGAATGTGCCCACCCAAATGAAGTGAGTATGTGCAGATACTAGATAAAGCCCATAGACCACTGCTCTTTCTCCAGGGCTCTGCTTCTGAAATAATTCTCAGTGCCCTCCTTACCTGATGCATGATCTTTCCCAATCCTTGTCTTCAAGTCTTTCCTACCAGCTCTGACCCACTAAAATGCGAGCCCATTGCATTCAGTTATCTCACGGGGCCATTGCACTGTTAGAGTTTCAATACTTGTATTTGGGACATGCAAACAGGAAGTCCTTAATGCACATCTCCCCTAATTCAATTCAACTTAATTCAATTGTGACTTTGTATGCTAAGTTTCAGATCTTGTCATTTAAGAACTCGGACTGGTGTGTCTTGGGTCTCCCCTCCGTCTACGCAAACATCCTTTTTTCTATCACGTGTCTCCCTAGCACTGTTAATTATTGGATTATCTAATTTTAGGCAACCATTCACAGATACTGGAAAAATAGTTCATTCATAATACTGATTTATTATAAAAGATACAACTGAGAAACAACTGATGGAAAAGATACATATGCCAAGTTTGAATATGGAGGGTAAACCCATCCCCTCTTCAGACACACTACCTGCCAGAATCTTGATGCTCCTGCCAAGCCCAAGCTCCCTGAGACCTACCTATCCTTGAAAATGTTTCAAGAGGTCCCTTTGGGCAAACATAATTAATTAAATAATTGTTTGGGGTGATTTGTTTCATATTTTACCTCCATTTTCTTTTCGGGGCAACAAGTGGGACAGAGAATTCCACTCTTCTAAGAATTGTTAAATCTGTCTTGTTATTAGCCCTACCATGATACGAGGACTCCTAGCTGTCTCATTATAATGCCAAGAGTCCTTGTCACCCTGGAGATCCAAAGGCTTAGTGTTATATAATAGGAACATAGGACAAAGAACAAGTATAATAACAACTAATACTTATACTGTGCAGAAATGTATAGGAATTTTAGAAACTATATTCCAGGGTCCAGGAAGGAAGATCCAAAGGTCTATTTATTATTATACTGTGGTATCTCTGTCGACAGTCTGGCAATATATATGCCTGACTGGGAGGCCGAAAGTTAAGAAACACATACGTGAGAAGCCCAGTAACCATGGACTGAAATGTCCAGCACAACAGGCATGCTGATGCCCCACAGCCATACACAAATTTAGCAGGGTTACTATCAAAATCCCAGAAAGACAACTTGTGCATCTAGACACGAATATTTTAAAATGCTTCAGGGGAATTTGAACTGCTAAACCAAATACAAAAGAAAGAGAAGTGTTCAGGAAATGGTTCAGTGGGCAAAACAATGGCCCCACAAATGTGAGGACCTGAGTTTAAATCCCCAGTACCTATGTAAAATCAGGTGAGACAGTATTCATCAGTACTGCCAGCTGGGGTCCAGTGGGAGGCAGAGACAAGAGATTCTATTCAAGGATACCCTTGCTGGCTATCCTGGTATCCACTGCAGCAAGCAACAGAGATTCTGCCTCAAAACAAGGCAGAAGGTGACGGCAGATACCTGATATCTGACCCCCACATGTGTACCATGGCATACTGTCTCACACACAGGTATCATATACTTGTGGAGATAAAATATAAAGGATGGAGGTAAGATAATTGACATATCAAGTCTCAGATTTATTGCAGTCACATTAAGAATTCATTGTTTAGGGGCCTGGAGAGATGACTCAGGGGTTAGAAGCACTTACAGAACTTCCAGAGGACCTGGTACTTACAGATCTTCCGAAGGACCTGGTTTTTTTCCACGTGGTGGTTTAGAAGCACCTGTGTCTCATTTTCCAGGGAATTCAATGACCTTCTGACTATCATGGGCACCAGGCATGAACATGGCACACATATATACATACATTCAGGCAAAATCCTCATACATATGAAAACTAAGTTAAATCTATGCATATTTGCACTCATGGACTGAGAAGAGGGTGCTTACTCGAGACCACACAGTTAATGAAGTCTCCAGCCTCGCAACCACAGCCTTCATTTTACTGGATTTTCCTGTTCTAACTCTTGATTCCGTATGTCTTGATGGCTGTGGAATAAATGATCTCCAGATTTGCCTTTTTGAGAATCAGACCATGTCAGCGCACCTGGGCCGTTTGATGGCCAATGCTGCTTAGTAGAGTCCACAACAGGCAATAGACCTGAAAACCAAAGTCAATCATGCGACCCCAAACCAAAGGTGCCGCTGCCGTCCCTGATGACTGCAGTCCCTATGACATGTGTGTTGGCTTTCCCTTCGTTCTTTCCTCACACACCCCAGTCACTGTGTGAGTTCAGTTCTTCTCCTGTTGTCTGTTGAATTTTGTGTATCCAAAGTTAATGGAATTGATGTGGGCTCTTGCCCATTTGGTGGGTAACACTCACCATAACCTTCCATTTGATGCAGCAGGCACCTCTATTTTCTTTATCCTTTACACTGGACAGTGTGCTTCCAGCAACCTAATGCATTCAGCTAAAATTCTATGGTTCTATTATTTCTATAATCAAATTATTGCAGGGAGGTTATGGTGGCACATTGCAATCCTAGCACTTAGCAAGCAGAGGCAAATAGATCTCATTTATACCCACGTACACACATACACGCACACACTCACATTCACACAGGTGTTTCTTCTTTACTCTCTGCACAGAATCATTTGGCTCAGATATTTTCTTACCTCCTTCCCTACCTGGAAGTTTCAGTTGAGCTAGATATGCTTTCTGATATCTTGTGTACACCCCACTCTTCCTGTGACTCCTAGTCTCTCAGAAAAACACTGATGATGGTTTTGTCCTAGGCACTTGTTGGAGACTGTGCATACAATGTACACCTGAGCACCGGCATTGTTGAGTGTCCAGTTCAGTAGACCCAAACAGAGGAAGCAAAACCACCATTCAAGTAAGTCACACTGAGTGAAAATGGGGATGGGCAAGGAAGCTTCCACAGTTAATTAAAGAAACATGGCATTGGAATGGGAGTGACTGGCCCTCTTATGAAGTGTTGTGAGCAAAGACTTTGACTAGAGCGCTCAGGACTTGGATTCTGTCCTTCGTGTATAAGTAGACCATCCATGTAAGATGAGTTCTACTTGATGGCCTGTGTCAGGCTGACCAGGCTCTGCGTTAAATGGGTAGCAGGGAGGCAGTCAGAGAGGAGGGACCACATGTGGGAGGTTATTGGATGGGTCCAGGTGAGATATGGCATGGCAATCTAATGGGAAAACAATCTAATGGGTAATTACAATTGTCAAGAGGGTTCCTAGGAACAAGTGTCGGATGCTATAAGACCTTATATCAGGCTGATCTAAATTACATTGGAGATTAAGAAAAGGCTTTCCTGCAGGAGTGATGTTTAATCTGAGACCTGAATAATGAGCCAAAATTAGCTAGGCAAAGAGAGAAACAGCCATGGCACAGACATGGAGCAGAGAGTGGGCCTTTTGAGAACCGAACAAAGGCCTGCCTGCGCATGAAGAGTTTAAAATAAAGGTGAAGGCAGGCTGCCTAACTGCAGACGTCAGAGACTGTGGTATACAGAGATCTTTTGATACATGAAGGCAGCTGGGTATTAGTGTGAGGCAGAGGGAAATCCAGAGGTGGTTCAGCCAAGTGATGAGAGCCACTCCTGCTCATGGGACCAATAATAGAAGAGCAGGCAGCGACGGAAAGACACCAACCTAGGGGTGTTTCTGACTCTCAAGGGAGTGTGGCTCATGGTACTACGTCTGTGGTGGGGGATGGGCCTCAAAGGCAGAGCTCAGATATTCAGGAGCAGTATCAAGAAGACTTGGTGCGTATACAGTATACTGAGGAAGAAGACTTTACAAACCAGTTCGAGGAGTTAGAGAGAAGACATAATGGTTAAAGATCTGTTGAACAATCAAAAGGACCAGCATTCATATCCCCCAAATCCATGTAAATGTGGAGATTGGATTCCTGGAGCGAGATGAATAGTGAGCAAGTCACATTAATGAGCTGAGTTTGATTGAGAGACTTTGCTTCAAAAGAATAAGACAGAAGACAGCTAAAGGGAGATTTCCAACATCAACTTTAGGCTTATACATGTATGCATTTATGCATATAAGTGAACCCCTGCACATGCCAACAGGAATACACACACACACACATACACACATGCACACGGGGGGGGGGGGGGAGAGAGAGAGAGAGAGAGAGAGAGAGAGAGAGAGAGAGAGAGAGAGAGAGAGAGAGAAGAAAATAGAAAGATTTATTTACAATTTTCTGTCTAATGGTACAATTTGTTAAAGAAGAGAAGTCTAAGATAAGAGACAGCAAATGACAGTTAATAGATTTGCTAGCTTTTAAAGATAATGGATTAGTCTTTTTGTGATTGGACTTGTGATGGTTTAAACTCAGGACCTGGTCCAGAAACAGCAAGGCTTCTAGTGTCTCTGAAATCCCTGTGTCCTTGCCTTTTGCTACTTCCTCCCCTGAACTCAAAAGGCTGTATGTAATTCCTAGCTGAAATATTTGCTCTTTGGGGGCTTTTCCATAAATATACAAAATGTTCAATACTATAAATTATTGTACTGTCAGTCTCTTTATAACTAGACTGGGTTTTCTCGCCCATTACCTTTTATAGTTCAATGTTTTGCTTATTTTGACTCATCCACGCTGGTGTCTAAACATCCATCCATCCTTGTGTGATGCACCTAGCAGTGAATTATGGAAGTTTGTGCTTTGTCTGTCTACCACACTGTTGAAAATTTGATATGATTGCAAATATTTGTGATCAGAGAGAACCTTCTCCTGATTGGTGGTGCACACCTGGGATTCCAGCATTTGGAGGTATGATGCAGGAGGATCTCAAATTTTATCTTGTCCTGGGCTACATAGTGAGAACCTGTGATGCACAATTAATAAAAATTCTGAGAGAGAGAGAGAGAGAGAGAGAGAGAGAGAGAGAGAGAGAGAGAGAGAGACACTAAGGGTCAACATAAAGGTCAAAAAAGCAAAGCAGCCAGGCAATGGCTCTTACCTTGACCTCGGTTCGAAAATGGTGAGCCTGCCCCCAGGAATCTCAGAATGAGACTGAACCTGAGAGCTGTCTCCTCCTGTTTTATAATCCTCTCTAGTTCTGGGATTAAGGGCATGCACCACTACTGCCTGGTTTCTATGGCAAGCTCGCGTGGGATTAAAGGTGTGTGTCATTGCTGCCTGGTCTGTAAGGCTGGCCAGTGCAGCTTTTTACTCTCTGATCCTCAGGAAGGCTTTATTTATTAAAATACAAGTGAAATTTCACTACAAGACTGTCTCAAAACAAACATAACAACAGTTAAAAAAAAAGGAACAAGCAGATATAGTCACTCTGATGTGGAATCGTGGAGGACATTGACTCTAGCTCCTCTGGCTCTCAGAGACAGCCTAATTCAAACACAACAGAGTAGGTATCATGCCTGCAATGTGTCTGGCTGCAATTTATGACCCTGTCCTTGGTGTGTGCCTCCTGTTTTCATATGCATTAATTTGGGAGATATGAAATATAGCTTCAAATTTCCCCATTTATTGGTTACAAAGAAGATTGGGGAGCTCTCATAAGCTTAATGGCCTTGAGTTTATTCTTCCACAGATTGCTTATTTGAAATTTTGCCTATTTGTCAACCCAGTTTTTAAAAGTTTGATCTATAGGAATTCTTTATAAATTCCAGAATCTGGTGATTCATCTCTTCCGTGCATAATAAATAACATCTTTCCATATCTCTCGTTTGCCTTTGCTCATTCTCCTAATGGTGCCTTGTGTTGGTCAGACACCCTTCCATTTATGGGGGTGAATTTATCATTCTTCCCACTGATGACTTTCATTTGGGTCAACTTGATTGATTGATGTTCCCTTTCCATATCCTGGGAAAGTGTTCATTTGGAAGGTTGGGAGGTATGACTTTCACGACTGACCTCCTCACCTTCCTGCAGTTGGTGTCTGTTCTGGGTGGGAAGTCAGTGTGATGCTCCTTTAGGTTTGGCCATCTGCGTTAGGTAACCCTCCTCCCTGTGGCATGCCATGCCATAACTAATAAAAAATTTAAAATCTTTAAAAATATAATATAAAAGGAATTTGAATACATGTACTCTGCATGGGTGGACAACATAGTCTTTAGCAGACATGGATTGTTAAGGGAAAATATTACGCCAGGTTTGGGATAGTTCCTTATAAGTTATCAGACAGGAAGGCCCCCAGACAGTACAGGATATTGCTCTCATTTTTGGTTGTCTGCCTAATTGGTGCTTATAATGTTCAGGTTTCTCTAAAGGAATGGAACTATATAAATTATAAATCTATTTAAAGGGACTTTAGTAGGCTAGTTTATAGGGTGTGGTTTGGATAGTTCACCCACAGGTATCTCATGGTGCAAAGCCAGAGTAACCAGTAGCTGTTAACTGACATGGCTAGGTGTTTTAGCAGAATCCAGCAGCTGTTCAGTCGACATGGCTAAATGTTCTAGCAGTCCTAACATGGGACTGGATTTCTCGGGAATCCCTGAAAAGCTGCGGATCTCCAGTCTATTTTAAAGCCCTGAAGAAACTGACTCTAATGCCAGTGAAGGAATATCTCAAAAACAGGATTAAAGGACTTGCCAGCAAGAGTAAGAGCCAACAGACAAAAAACAAAACAAAACAACAAAACCCCCCAGCCAAACCAACGTTTTCTTCCTGTCTTGTTCTATATGTGAGATGCCATTGGAAGGTGAGGCACAGATTTAGGTGGGACTTCCAGCTTCAAACCCTGATTTGAAAACCCCCATACAAGTGCCCAGAACTTTGGGTTTTAGTAGATTACAGATACAGTTAAGTTGACAACCAAGATTAGCTATCGTAAGTCTACCCTTGCCAACTTGACATATAGCATAACTCATAGCATGCTTTAATTTCCAAATAAAGGTTATGAATACGGCTAACATGATATGCTACATATAAACCACAAATGCATTATATATTTTAGAATAGATGTTCCTTAAAGAATGCTTAGTCTTTCAGTGTCTACCAAGTTGAATATAATAATTATTAATTAAATGAGTTAAATAAATAGATTTAAAACACATAACCATTGATATTATCTTAATTGATGCTGAATTGCATGATAGAGGAAAAAAGCCACAAATTTCCAAATTTCCTCTTAATATAAGTACATGTATGGACAAACATATTTTTAATGAAATAGTATAGAAATACTCATGCCAATTACAAATCTCTTTTCTGCAGCTGGTCACATGCATGACCTTAACTGTGCCTTTACCTGCTGCGCAGTCTTGCCAGCTCTGTGAACGCCTTGTTTTAAAATAGATTTGCTCAGTATCAGTGCACAAAATTTGGGATTTTGATTCGAATTGCATTAATTATATAAATGAACATGAGAACACACAGTTCTTCATGGTGGTGATTTTCCTTTTAGTAACCCCCTTCATCTATTTACCTCTTACAACACTTTTCCTTTGCAAACCATAGTGTGCTCTCTGTGGGCACCGTCCATTTTATACCACTTCTTAAATACCTTATTATTTTAAATCACTTTAAACAGCAATTCTCTTTTCTATTTATTTGGAATATGTAATCCCATTTGGAATATGGAAATATGATTGATGATTGCATGTCAATGTTATTCTTCTGCCATCTCTGAGATACTGTTTTAAGTGACTTCATGGAATTTTTTGACTTTGTTAGGTTAAGTAACCTCTAGTTTATTTCTATTCTTATCAATTTTTATAATTTGTTTATTTTATCTTAATGCATTAGAAAAACATAAAAAAAACTCCAGGTTAGGCATAACTAACTCCAGGTTGGGCAAGTTATCCCTGCATCTTTCATTGTCTGTTGATTCTGAAAAATATCAGTTCATAAAACTGTTAATATTTCTAGGTTGGTAGCTTTAAAAGATGGGATATAACCATGACTGACTTTTTTCTTATTTCTGAAATAAAGATTTTTCGACTGAGATTCCCAGTACATGACAAGTGAGAGTAGTGTGTTTTCTCCTTTATGAAATAAAGGTATCATTTGGTTTTGCCATTTCAGTTTCCTGACTATCCAACCTACTACTTAGAAGTCTTGTCTTTTGGGGACCTCAAATTTTTATAATTTTTCCTAGTGTGTTAATTAACTTTGGGTTACCCTAAAGTATTGCCCCTATTTATTTTTACTGCATTGCTAATTTAGCTCATATAAATGTATTTGGGGGTGACCCTACATTTTCCATTCTCAAAAAGGTTGTAAGCTTAGAATTAGGGATAAAACTGACCAAAGAGTTGGTAAAACTGACATATAGAACCTTCTCCGTCAAGATTGTCTTGGCAGGAAGCATTGCCAGCACCAGTTCAGTTTCAGTTATTATTTATACTGCTCTCTAAAGGCCAATTTTCAAGGTTGTTGATATATATTATATTATATATATTATATTGCTTTGAAAGCATTTATTTATTTTGGATCTGTGCTGTGCATGCATGTGTAAGTGTCCACATGTGTATTATGTGGGAACACACGTATGTGTGTACAGGTGTGACAGTGGCTTACCAGCTAAAGTTCCCAGATTCTGTCTCCTTTGGCTCCATGACTTCTTTCTGACTCCACCCTTCTTTCTCCCAGCATTCAGCCTAGCTTTCCCTGCCTACCTAAGTTCTGCCTTGCTATAGGTCCAAAGCAGTTTCTTTATTCATTAAATAAACACACAGGGGACTCCCACATCAGGCTGCTACCTGTCTAAGCTTTTCAAGACTTAGTAAAGCCAAAGAATGAAGGGCCAGGTTTGACAAATGACATCCTAGGCTGTGGGAAGTCGCTTAGCCTGGGCTGGAGGAAGTCGCTTAGCAACACCAAAGGTATTAGCATGTGCAGGTGGTTTTACATGGAAAGAATTACAGTGTAGAGAGGTAGAGGGGGCTTGAAAAGAAGACTAAGACCTCTGTCCCTCAGCAGGGAATCACATTCCTGGCAGCCTAGAAAGTGGAGAATTTGTCTTGTGAGACAGTTCTACATACTCTCAACTGAGGCTCAGGGGCTGAGATGGCTCAGTGGTCAAGAGCACTTGTTGCTCTTGTAGAAGACCTGAGCTGTGTTCCTAGCATCTACATGGCAGATCACAGCTGCCTGTAACTCCAATTCCAGGGAATTCAACACCTTCTTCTGCCCTTGAGGGAACCTGCGTGAATGTGGTACTAACGCTCATATAAACATACATATAAACTATGTATATAAAATACTTTCAAGGATATGCCGCAGTCATGCATTCTGTGAGGGAAGCCCAGCTCTGGGCAGAGGAAGCTAATTTTCTCTTCTGTGCTTGGTCAAAACAGTGCAGGCTGGTTGACCTTTCATTTTATTCCAAGACAAGCCTTTCTCAGTCCTGGCAGAGAACCATTACCCAATCAAAAAGCAGTCAGACATGGCTGGCCTTTGGAAATGCTGATTCAGACAGGGCAGTGTCCCTGTCCCCTCCACAAGGGGGAGCAGGCAGGAGTGAGAGTGAGGGCCTCTGGCTTGGTGGAGGGTGGATTGGTCAAGGCTCAGAGCCTCTTCTCACTCCCACAGGGAGGGCTAGGACCTCAGGTCAATGTCAAGCCAGAGGCCAGGGAGGGGCCCGGGCAGCAGCTCCAGCTGACTTTTAATCTCCTGGTGGTGGATAGAGATCTTCAGGCCTTAGTTCCACTGCTCTTCACGCACAATCAAGCGACCAGCACAGGCAATTTCCTGAAGCGATCCCTTCAGTGATATCCTGACAAGGGAAGAAAACCAAAAGCCGGGGAACTGCAGCAAACAAAAACCTCCCTGAAGTACATTGCCCCGGAAGAGGAGCTTCAGTTAACACATGCCAAAGGCTTGCAGACTGGCACTTCAGCTTAGAAATTATTTATTTATTCTCGCCAAATTCTCACAAACTACACATGTGTGACTTCCTCCGATACGATTTACATTTATCTCATAGAGCGAAATAAAAGAACTTACGCTTTCCCTCTCTTTCCAAGGGGGAGGTCTCTACCCAGTGGATATCAATTGACAAATTAAGGCACTAACTGGAATAAGTTAGTAAAAAGGAGTCCTCTGGTAGAACTTCAGTCTTCACACTGTGCCCTACCCCTCTGTTCGCAGTAGGTAAGCAGTCCTTGCGCTGTGACTCTGGGTAAGGCCACTCAGTCGGTAGCCAGCTCCAGTTCCTTCCCTGTGTTATCCAGGCTAGATGATGCACGGACATGGGAAAGGTCCTCTTAGTACGTAAGGTGAAGGTTTTCACAGGAAGCTCAAATCAGGCCAGAGGAATTCTGGTTTGCCTTTGAATCTCTCCAGCCTCTTAGAGACAAGATCCATTCATTCTAAGAGTTCCCCGCTCATTATCAGGAATGCAGATGGGAGGCTGGTAGGGATGAGTTTGGCTAAATCACTCAAGAGCACACTAGTTTTCCATTATACTCAGACCAGGTGTTTAATTCATAGCATTACAAAAATGAGAGCCCACGCCAGCTTTCTGTATTAGATTACAGAAATCTAGAAATTCAGGTGAGTGTCGGCCCAGAAGTTGCAGAGTGATTCTTTGAATTAGAACTTCGCGTTCAGTTTGATTAACTGATCTGTAGATATTAAGAGGTGGATGCGGTCTTAAAGGAACCTTTCCTGGAAACCTGCTTTGCGCGGGACGAGGCAGAGAGGCAGGAGATATTTCATAAGACTGAGGGCTGGCAGCGAGAGAGTGGGACTTGACCAATGTCTCTGGCTGCCAGCTCAGTGTAACCTCCTCCTGGACACCCACACCTACCCTCAATTTGAAGTTGCTTTTTGTGTTATTAGCTTTCTGCGCTGACTTGTCTGGTGACTTGACATGGAGAAAAAGGATGGGTATTGTTTGGTTATCTGGCTGGTGTTGTGTAGCAATTTCTTCTGAATCTAAGCATCATCATCATCATCATCATCATCATCATCATCATCATCATCATTATATTACCCTGAAAGGAGTCTCATTTAGATTCCAGAGAAAAATACAACTTACAAGGCTCAGGAAATAAACAATTCACTAGTCTTAGCTCATTCCTGAAACATACAAGATTCACAAGCCCCTTCCCCAAGGGGAGCTGTAACAATAGCTAGGGATAGGAGACACTCTTCTACCTACAGAAAGCCCTGGGGCTGCAGCATTGGCTAACCCTTATCCATGCTGCTGTGGGTAACTTCTCATGTACATTCTCCTAGAGATATCCCCTGTAACTTCACTGGATTACTAAGTTAGACTCGGCTACATGATCACGTTGACCTGTCGTCAGTCTGTCATTGGTGCTGTATCTGGGGCGAAGAGATGTCTGTTGACATCTTCCCAGGAAGAGCCACACAACAGCTGGGTAGGAGAACATTACTAGATAGCAACTGATGTTCTGAGGAGCAGGTAGGGCCAGCAAAGATGAAGAGGTAGCATACCTGCCAACTCTTGAATTCGACATGTGCTTAGCAGTGACTTTTTTCTTCTTTACTTTCTAAGCCAGAACCTTGACTGGCAGTTCCCAAAGAACTTGAAAAGTCCCTTTGTTGGAACCACATCGAGGGATTGTGAATATGAATAAAGAAATCGCTCATAAGGAAAAGCAGGGCCATTGATAGTTCTCAGGAGGGCAGGTGGTATTTTGTCGATGGCCTCTGATTGGAGAACGTTATTGTTATACATTCATTAACTCTGACAAAATCAATACATCTGCCCAGACCTGAGGGGCCTCAGATATTGTTCCTTGAAGTATTATTGTGTATCTATCAAGTCAGAACGGACTGTCTTCTGATGTCACCTTCAGCTAGGATGGATCAAATCACCTTTTATTTTTAAAAAAATCAAAATTTCCCTTTTGGACACTTGGTGAGTGACAGGCTTGGCCTTTCTGTGATTGTTTCCCAGTTCATTGTCCTCAGGACCCTGCTGGCAGTGGGAATGTATGTCCCTTTTTCTCACACCCTAACCTCACCTCTGATGTGGTGACAGTGAGACAAAGCAGGTTCAGAGTTCTTTGTATAATCAAATGAGAATATCTCTCCAGCATGGCCTCTGAAGGCCTGGGTCTTGGCTTCCACCCTGGACCTCATCATTCACATTAAGATTATGAACAGTCAGAAGTCCCTCCTCAAGTCACTCTAAATCCAGCTACGTCGCCACCGTAACTTGGGGATATCCTCGTCTTCACATCGCCACTGCTGGTTCTCTCCCTTTCTTCTTATTTTTGGGAGGATTTGATTCAGGTTGAAATAGCATCACATGAAGATGGAGGAATCCTTGAACTGGCCTACAGTTTGGGTTTAACTTGCATTTATTTTCTTGGAGAACAAGGAATCCAGGCTCCCCTCTCACCAAGCTTTGGTGCATATTTCAAACTTAAACACACACACACACCAGACATATTCCCCCCCCACACCTACCATTTATCATTGGGATACAAATTTATCACAGGGCTATTTGTTGTCCAACATTTTGGTGGCTTGATTATAAAGAAATTCTTATTTCTAATATTTTCTTTTGGGAAACTGGAGACATGTTCCACAAGCTATTCTTAAAATAATAAAAAAAAATTAGTTTGGTTCCAGGTGCCTCACAAATACCTACAACTCCAGCTGCAGAATATCTGATGTCCTTGCCTGCTTCCTTCGGGTACCAGCACACAGGTAGTGAGTGTGCACACATGCGTGCATGTACACATATGCTTCATGCTTGAAGGCAGGGGCAGGTGAGACGACTTCGTGGGTAAAGGTACTTGTTGACAAACTTGACCATTTGACTTCAGTTCCTAGGACCCACATGATGGAAAGAGAGGACCAATTCCCACAGACTGTGCTCTCACCTCCATGTGCAGGTGTGTGTGCCTGAGCACATGGATACATGAATGTAACAGAAGTCAAGGCTGAGAGTAGAATCTTTTTAACAAGGCTCTAAATGGCAAAATAATGAATTTCGTTGCTACAGGAACCAATAGCAATGTGTTATGGTGGGGCAGCAAATTACATTTTAGGGTATAATTTCCCCGTTTTTACAGTGGCATCACAGCTTTGGTTTAATTCTCTTGCTACTTCTTCCAGATGCTTGGCCGCCATGCCAATGGGAAACCCGGGTTTCCTGAGGAGAGGCCTTCTTGGGAGGGCCTGGCACCTGAGGAGCTTCCTTCTGCCTCCACTGAGTCTCCTGAGTTTCTCTGCTCCTGGAAGCAGAGTGAGCTGTCCTGCAGATCCAGCCCCTTGCTGCCTGCAGAGCCATTGACTCAAGTGCTGTGTGACTGATCTTGTTTTCATGGTATAAATTCTTTCCTTGATTTCGCTCCAGTTTTGTAATTTGAGATACTGAACCTGAAACTCATCAATTGGGCTAGGCCTGCTAGCCAGGGGCCTTCATCTCCAGCCTCTGCTTCCCTTGGCTGAGTTAACACACTTACCTCCCCGTGATGGTCTTCATGTAGGCTTTAAAGACTTGAACTCGGGTCATCTGACTGTGGAGCTGAAACTGAACCGATTAAGCCATCTCACGGGTCTGCCACATTGCATTCTGAGACAGGTTCTCTCAGTGAGCTTGGAACTCCCGCTGATATGGCCTGACTAGCTGTGCAGAGATCCCTCCGCATCCTGCCGTTTGCTTCCCCAGTCTTTGGACTCTAGTTGCTCACACGCAACGTTTTATGCAGGTGTTGGGGTCTGAACTTGGGTCCCCTTGTTTGACTTTGCTGATTGGGCTGTTGAGGTCCTTTACGTTTTATAAAAGCAATAGTTGTTCAAATATGATCTTTTTTTCCTGGCTTTAACTCTTACTCCCTTCTATGTAAGTAGGGAAGAAGCTGTGACCACTGCGTCGTTTTGTTCCCTTCCCATTGCCAGGTCAGACAGAGAATCCTAAGACCACACCCTGTGTGCCTCCTTCTGCTGCGCTGCTCCTTGCCAAAGTCACTGAGTTTCCAGGGACGTTAGCTTGTGTGCCACTTACAATGGCAGTCTGATGCTGAAAAGGTTCACAACTCATATAATGAAAACGAAATTAAGTTATGCACACATGGCTTTGAATTTTACCCATTTATTATTTACTTAGTACTCGGTATGCACTGACCTGATCAGGCATGCCTCTGAATATTAGGTGTATTATCTCCATCTGTTTCGTTTCACTAGAAGAATGTACACTATCTCAGGCACTTTGCAAAGACGAAGTCATTCAGTTTACTGTTTTATAAACCAAATGCCCAGTATCAGGCATGTCTATCTGTGCAGCCTCTGGTGAGAGCTTCCAGACTGCATGGTAACATGGCTGATGATATCCTACCTTGTGGGACATGTGGAGAGGGAAAGCCATTTGGGGACACCGGAAGGGATTAGGCTCTCTGTCTTAGTACAATTCACTATTTCTTGAATTCATCCATCCCTGGAAGCCCCAACACCCCCAGAGAGACCATCAGGAACCCCTTCACTGCACAACACAACACCTTTGTGGTATGCATCACTCTCAAACCACAGGAAGTATTATCCTGAATAACAGCAATAAATCATATTTTTAATTTTTAAAGTATTAATTAGGTAATTCAGAACTCGGGCAAGCATGTAGAAATAGATGCAGCTTCCCATTTCCCTTGGACTCTATAGGCTTTCTTTCAGAGATGGTGTATAGCTTTTATCTCTCTAAGAAATATGTGGTTTTAACATAGCATCACTCTTGTTTTCTTAAATAATATTTTTTAATTTACTCTTTGATGATCTCATACATTTATACAATATATTCTGATAATACCTACAACCATCTTCCTCCATCTTCTCCTTAATGGTCCCCACCCTGCTTCCCTCTCAACTTTATGGTCTCCTTCTTGGGTCATTAATAACACCCTTAGTCCAATTAGTGCTTCCCATATATGTGTGTGTGGATGGCTATCCCCTGAGGACAAGGGAAACTTATCAGTGACCATGTCTCCAGATGCTCCTGAAGCTCCCTCAGCAGCCGTCATCTGCCAACTTCTCTTCAGCTAGGAGTTGGGACCTCAAACGTGTCCTCCTCATCCGAGATGGACTCTTGTGTGGGTTGATCTTAGGCAGGTCTTGTGTGGGTCATCAGAACGTCTGTGAGTTCACGCATGCAACATACATGTCATGTCTCTAGAGGAGAGCCTTTCCCGGCTCTCACCCACACCGTAGAGCTCTCTTCCATTCTCTCCAGCCTCACTTCCGCTGTGTTCCTGAGCCGTGATGTGTGCTAGTGGAGGGAGGTTGATACAGATAATTCACCCACACCTGAACACTCACAATGACTCCTACTCACAAGACCGTCTGCTTGCATAGGAAAAATTAGCACAGTCCAGTGTGTGTGTGTGTGTAAATATTACCTCTAAGAAATGTTTACAATCTCTAGAAGCACTTCTGCCTTTCTAGAGTGGTATTCTCTTGGAGACACCCTTAATTAGCCAGGACTGACCCCTTCGGTCTCTGGGTAACGCAAGTGAATAATGGGTTTGTGATGTTTTGGGTGGGACCACCTGGATGCATATGCAGCCTGAGCTAACTACATTACAGTGTGGGTGCTCTGCCTCCATCATTAACCCTGTCCCTTGACATTATTTAATGCCATCAACCACGATTCCAGCTGAAATGTGTTATCCAGGTTGTTCTGAAGAAAGATATGTGCAGGGAGACAGCTCAACAACTCATTGCACAAGATCTATTGTCCATTATCTATCCTCAGCTTACCCCCTCGTCGCCGTAAACTGGGGGCAAAGGAAGAGTGAGAGTCTCCGTTGGAGACTCGATGAGAGAGAGAGAGTGGGAGTGAGAGGCAGGTACCATGCTTCATTAATCATTTCATGACTTCAGAATGGAATAAGAGCTAGTGGTTAATGTGGTTTTTTTTTTTGTTTTTTTAAAAAATTAAATTCTATATCTGAGCAAGAAGGAGCTGCGATTATTTTTAAGCCATCATTAACAACCAGGGGGATCGATAGGCTCGGCAGACAGCAAGCTTTGGTCTATAAATTAGATACATGCTTCTCTACAGTAGGCCTCAATTAGACATATCACCTTCCAGTAGGAGAAGCTCAGAAGATCGAGAAAACCAAATGGATTTCAATTTCCAGCCTGGCTCAGTTTCACCGTCTGTCTCATCAGACACACGCACAGGCAGAATGCTTTAGGACAGCGTGCTCCTCTTGGGGGGGGGGGGAGAAGAGCTCACTGCTTTTCTCTCAGGAAAACTGGGGTTTTATTTTGATGTTTGCAAGAACTGTTATGTGCAGCAGCTCATGAGGGACGGTGGTGGGCATTCCGAGGGCATGCCAGGCTCCGTGGACAGCCGACCTGCTGAAAGCCAGACTTCTTCAGTGATGAGATATGTGTGCTGTTCTCAGGGTTCTTGGTGACTTCCAGTAAGCAAATGTGGGCTGTTGATCCTGTCATTACTGAATATCAGGAAATAGAAAAGGGAACTCATATTCAAAGCTGTACCCAAATGCTCTTACAATACTTCATATATGTTCCATCTGACATGCCCTCAATCCAAACTTTAAACAAAATTCACATTGACTATTTCTCTTATAACTTTCTAAGACTAATCTTGCATTAATACATCTAGGGTTATATGAATCATATTCATAATTTTTATCAAATCACTTATTGATTAAAGAGAAACTTGACTGATCTATACCTAGGCAGCCAGGACTCTATGGCAATGCAATTAACTTGATATGCTAATATCAGGATTGGTCTTAGTTTCCAGTTGACCCTAGCATCTCGGCTCATCTTTCAGAGTGCTCACGTGTGTGTCTTAAGGCATACACAGCACACACGCTGTGTGTGCTCTCCTTCTCCCCTACACTCCACACGAAGAAAATAGACACCTTCCTTCTCCTTGCGCAGTGGGAACTCAAGACTGTGTCAGGGGCTCCGACCCGCCCCTACCCTCTCAGACTCAGTGCCTGGATCTTCAGTACGTGGGGACTAGTCTGATTCTGATGCAGGCTGTCTTGACCCTCCCTGCAGTCAGGGAGTTAGCCACATTTAGCAGAAGTCAGTCTTCTGCTAAGAATGCCCCTTGACCTTCTTCTGGTCATTAGCTTCCTAGTCCTCACTCCCCTGCTCCCTCGCCTTCCTCTGTGTTGTCCCACCTTGAGAGCTAGCTCCCCAGAACCTGGCTTCCTTCACACGTCTGTCTTAGGGTCACTGAAAAGTGCCATTTTTTTCTTTCTACAGAAACCTCATATTTTAGCTTCTTGTGAGCATGTGCCTACTTATTCTAAGTCACATGTGCCAGCTGCTTGCTTAACAAACAAAAATAATCCACATGGGTGGCCATGTGTAGATGAGACCATGCACACATCCTCAAACCCTGTTCTCATTAATCCCTGTTAATGACTCGGCCACTGGTGGCCACAGAGACCGTTGTCCCCACCCTGCGTTAGAGTTTTCACTGTGCCACACAATGGCTGCTGTGTCTGAGGGTGATCCGGTGTGCAGACACATCCTATGTTGTTTCTAACACATCACAGATCTGTATGTGCACACACGTGGAGGCTCCTCTCCGACACACACTGCCTGCGTTTTCCGCGCTGAGCCTTGGGCGCAGCCTGCTGCTGGTGGGTGGCTGTCACCGGGTCTGATTAATGACCCCACTGAAACATGTCCAGCCACATTAGAGCTCCATGTATCTACCACAGTCCACATGGACCGAGCTTTGTTCTGAGAGGAAATGGTGTCAGCAGGCGCTGGCGTTTACCCATAAAAAGATAAAGATTTACTGTCATCTTGGGCGAGATTAAAGTGCACAATGCTGACATTGATTTTTACCAAAAATTCACATTTTGGGAAAACTCATTCCAGGGACGACTGAGATATGATCAGCTTATTTGGAGAGGGATAATATGGAATCTTCTCTCGAATGAACTTTGAAAGAAGTAAATTGTAAATATTGATTTCTGAAATGAACTGTCAATCTCGGTTGGTAAGATTATTCCTATCATCTTGTTGCGACGATGAATTCAAAACTGCTGACAAAGTGGAGTGTATAGGATTTCTGTTAAGAGCAGTCAAGGGGCTTTACTCAGCAGAGCCCAGTAATAGTTGTTCAATTTTATCAGATAACAGCTGAGATCCCATCAGGAGTGAAAAATGAAATGAACTGTGACTCGGAATCAGGATCTCGGCTCTTATCCCAGACAAAAATCATCAAACGCCCGCCAAGGCTTTTATATTATTTCAGGTCACTTCATTATTGGCTGGCACGGGAGCTGAATTGCAGCGAGCAGGGCTGCCTTTCGCGGCTCACCCCAGGGTCAAGTCTGAGGGGCAGCTTGATGGGCTCCCAACATGGTAAGGGGTTATCCTATTACCACTTAAGAGGTATATTGAAAGATAGTGAATCGCAGCCACTTGCTATCCTGCTCGGATTTTTTTTTTATTGTACATGGGTTATCCATTATTACTTGTTGTAGAATAAATATAATTCATCTTTTCCAGTAAATGTTAGAATTGGACGTATCTAATTCATCCGTTCCTCCTATCGAAAAGGACAATGAAGGTTTATGGAAGGGAGCACTCGGTTACACGTGAGTGGCTCCTTTTAATGGCTCATCTGGAGAGGACAGGGTGATAAAAGTTTCTCTGTGACTGAATCACAAATATGACGTTGATGATTGAGAGCAGGCTTCTCTGGGTGCCGTGCGTGGGCTTGAAGGATCTTGCATCTTCAGACTGTTTGGAAATGTGTCCAGCAGCCGGCGAGTACCGCCTTTGCCGTCAACAGTCACAGCCACTGCTGAGCCAAGGATGGTCAGTCCTCCAGAACTGCAGTTGAGCAAGCTTTCCAGAGCCGTGGCTGAGTCCACTCTTCTGAGGTGGTGTTTAAAGGGGCATCAACTTCTTGTCCCCTCACCACTGGAGTAGTGGGGGGCAGCTATGACAGTTTATTTCAGAAAAACAAGGGAGATCGGTTCAGTGCTAGATGAACTGAATTGGGTCTGTAGTTAGTTTTTGCCTCTGAAAAGATGCAACATCACGTTGAGGAGAGACATAATTCGCATGACCATAGTTTGGACTGAGGATGTGGAAGTTATTTTCTTAAAAACAAAGCACAAGGATTAAAGTTTGAATTCCCAGAACCCCACAAAAAATGCATGCAGTGATGGGCACTTGTAGTCATAGAGATGGCCCAGTGGAAAGCAGAGTTGGACAAAGTAACTGAGAGTTCACAGGCTGGCCAACTGGGCCGTGAAGTTCCAGGCCAACTCTGTTTCAAACGAAAGGTAAAAGGTACCTGGGAACCATATTTGAGGTTGTCTGGTGATTTCCATACGTGTATCATTCTTGCGCACACTTGTACCCACACTCGCCCCCCCCCCCCACAGATGTTGAGGCGTACACACAGTTATGATCTAGGAGATTTAGAACAAATGGGAAGGAAATAACAAGGCTCAGAGTGGAGCCTCCCTTGAGGTGGATGGGCTGAGGACCGATGTTATGACGGACAGAGTGTTCAAAAGATACAGATGTGGCTATCACCCACAGTTCCATATTCATGTCAGTGTCATCCCATCTGCTAACGTCCATCGCAGTTCTATAATTTATGCATTCATGTTCCTGTATCCAGTGCTAATATAGAAATGGCAATGGACATATCTTCAGCTTTCCTAACACTCAATCTCATTCTGCAAATCTAAGATAGTCATGGCTTATAAAGCTTGTGCCTTTCATATGCCTTACCAAAGTATTCATTTTGGTATTTGATATTTAAGTTGAATTTGATATCAAATTGAATTTGATATTTAAAAAGAGAAAAATAGCAAAAAAAAACCATGTCACAGTATCAAAATTTTATCTAAGTCATGTTTCTAATGTTTTAAACTATGCAGAGTGATCTTTTATTTCTAGCTATGTGGAACCATGCAGATAAATGGAATTCAGATATGATTCACTCAGCATGAAGGAAATCTTGATAACCCCAAGAGTAATGCCGAGTTTTGGTGGCCAGGATGCAGAGGGGGTGATGGGAAGACATGACTCAGGCTGAAATGAAAGCCCTGTGGTTAGTGAGGTAGGCAGACCATGCACTTCAAAACCCCTCACCACAATCAGGATGAGAAGACAGCCATTGCCAGGCTGCACAGCCTGCATCTAGCCAGTGTGTTACAAAATTCTGATAGGGTTTTATAGGGTCCCTCTTCCCTGAAGACAGTGTGTGAGTGTGTGTGTGTGTGTGTGTGTGTGTGTGCGCGCGCGTGCGCGCATGTGTGTGTAGGGTCCTTTGTCTATAAGTGTAGGTACTGTGCCCCTCTGAACAATGAAATCCTTATTTTCCAATGACATCTGCAGTAGGTGGGGTCCACAGATCCAGAATGGATTCTTATCAAACAGCTATGTCTTACGACAGGTATTTGTGGCTTCATTTATAATGGTTTCATTTCTAGTGTTTTCCACTGTTTTCACTATGAGATCAATATTAGGAAACAGAAGCTCAGAGGCTTTTGGCTGACTCAATGAAAACACCTGTCAGAACCCAACTGCAGTAGAAATGAAACACACTGATAGCGTTGAGACTGGCTGTTACTCAAACCAACCAAGTTTCCACCACGGTGATAGTCAACCCAGATTTGGGCAGAGTCTGAGATGACTCCATTGACTTTGTCCCTATCTTCCAGCCTTATCAGGTATGTGGCCTGCTTGGTACATTATTAGACATATAGATGGAGACATACAGATGTGAACACAGCTGCAGGTACAGAGAGGTCCAGACACGGGGATGGACATGGAGGTGGATAGGGAAAGAGGGAGATAGATAGAGGGGGAACACATGCAGAGAGATACAGATGAGGGTAGACAAAGAGATGCAGATGGGCACAGCTTGGACAGGGGTATTGGTCCCTGTTCTGCTGTTCTGCACGTTCCCTGATGGGGTCTAAGAGCTACTTTTGTCACTCTGAGGTTATGTAGTTTTCTTTATAAGTTATGCGAAAGGAACTTTCTTTCTTACATGAAGGCAAAGAGGCTAACAAATAACCCAACTTATTGCTAACAAAACTAATTTTAATAAATGAATAGCAAATTTAGAGTGGGGAATAAATGGGCCAGTGTGAATAGATAAAAGAAGTGGACCGCCTTTTTCTGGATAACTCGAATACTGCCCCTTTCATCACCATGGTATCCTTGTGTCTTATGCATTACAGTGCCTGGATATTCTCCTCTGCTCTTCCCTCTTTGCTGTTTACCTAGTAATCTTGGATTTTAGGAATGACTGTATCTCAGGAGGTTGGGGTATTCTTGTTCCATGAGTCCAGCAGCCTCTGTGCTCTGGTGTCCTGGCAGTCGGCACTTGTGCTCTGGTGTCCTGGCAGCTGGCACCTGTGCTCTGGTGTCCTGGCAGCTGGCACCTGTCTTCTGGAGTTTTGGAGCTGTATATGGCATCTCTGCATCTCACTTTTCTCTGAGCCACTTTCACAGAAGGATTGTCTCATGGTGTCTACCCAATGTCTGCATGTAGGAAGAGCACAGAGACACTTAAAAAAAGAAGGAAAAGAAAATGAAGGGGTAAAAAAAATCCACCTAGAATTGATAATAGACAAAAGAGACATCTCAATATGCTTGCCTGTCTTTTAAGGTTTTAACCCATGAAACTACATTTGCAAAATAACACACATATGTGCAATTATCTGTTTTCATGTAATAGTAGCTGTCAATACTTTATACAGGGTGTTTTATTGAATAGAATTTATTTACATATTTTCCAACCTTGAAATCTCAGACCAAGAAGCAATGGAGCTCATTTCAATGGAAAGCATTTAACCTCTCACTAAACTGTTTTTTTGGAGGGGGCGGGAATCCTAGCAGTTAGAGCATTCCATGAGGACTAGCAGTCACTCTGCTGCTTACAGGCTAGGACAGCTGGCTTTGGACTTGGAAGCCTAGGTCTCCTCTTACACACGTGATACGGAGTGAGACACTTAGCCAGCGGGAACCACAGGCTCCTCACCCGTGCGAGCCGGAGAATATTAGTGCCGACCTCATATCACTGTGAAAATTAGATGAGACGATGCGTGTCGCTAATTTACAGCCCTGCACTTGGAAATTATGCAGCAAATGTGGCTATTAATAAGAAGGGACTTCAGAGCAAGTCTGCCTACCAGCTGCCTCCGTGATCTTGTTCCTGGTATCGAAGGACAGGCTGATGACAGGTGGGGTCCCTGGCTTCCCGCTGTTCTGCTTGGTCATATGTTATTGGTTACCCCAACTGGGTTGATGGAAGAGTTATGTTCATTTATATCATGAATCAGAAGCTTTCAGGGGGCCTCCTGGAACGTACTGCTCTGACAGTTCCGACATCAGTTCAACTTTGATCTCATTGGTCCAAATTGTTTTCATCATGTTTTTTTTGCAAAGCAAGCGGAGGCTGCATCCATGCACCAGTTAAAAGCTCACGATGGCCTCTCTCATGTTCTGGGTACCCGACAATGCACAGCATACTTTACAGTTCTTGTTAGCTCTTTTACCTCTCGAGCTGTCCTTCCAGGGCTTTGAGAGTGCCCTGTGGAGAGGAGGGAAGATGGGAACTCAGAAGCTGAAATGAAAACTCAGGTTATTGTTATAGAGAACAGCACCTTCTGATTCTTTTGTTGAGATCCCTGAGTAGGAAGTTAAATTTACTACAGCGGTCTGAAGATCAATGTACCATGAGTGAATTTGTTATACCTGATTATGGGTTATTGGGCAGGGAAACTGTCATGTATACTGTGTACTTGATTCCAGCTTTAGAATTTACTTTCGGGCAAAGCAAGTTCATCCCAATGGTGACAAAGGTGGTGGGAAGTAAGTTACAGGATGAAAGTGCTCCATAGGAAGAAAAGAGAAAATGTATAGCAGCAGTTCTGTGAGAAGAGAGTAGAGTCTGAGATTACCATAGGTGAGGTGTCCTCTTCACATTCCTGGGTGGGTCCCTCTCCCTCACATTCTTCACCGTCACAGTTGCCAGGGATTTCCCACGACCTCAGTACTGAAACAAGATGGCAATCTAGTGCAGGCTAGAGCTCCCATCCCCTGGCCTGTCTAGATGCCATTGCATATCATGCAAGGAGTTCAGTTGTTGTGATTGTGTTTGCTTTGTTTTTGTTGGCTTGTTTGTTGTGGTTGTTGGTTGTGAGCCAGGGTCTAACTGTGCACCCCAGGCTCATCTCAAGTTCTCAATCCTCCTGCATCAGTTTCCAGAGTAACTCTATGCCCAATTCATACTGTTCACAGCAAACTTATTGAGATGAACTGTTTAGACACTGTTTGATGCAGCTTGCCATGTCAGGCAGAACAAAGACAATGTTTTGCGTCGTAAGCTGAGTATATTCATGATTCTTTCTGACACTGACTTCTTGGGAATCCCAGTGCAACCCTAACTGGGTTCCCATTTGAATTTAATATGAATTAGCAGAAAGCCCTAACAGCAGCCCTGGATGTATGTCATCCAAACACCTCTTCTGCAATACCAAGGTAGAACATGGCTGCCACATTGCTACAACATCCCACCATGACCGTGAATGATAAAAAGTGTCAGAATGATGCAAGAACATCACTGTGACCTTCACCCCATTGCCACCACAGGACATCTTCCCCTGTCATCCGTGGAAAGGCAGGAGGTAGAAGAAAGCAGGTCTTGAAGTTCCCTGACCTGTGAAAACCCTGACCTAACAAAGTTGTTTCTCCCCCCAATTCTTTAACTGGAAATGATCTGCTAACACTAACACCACACTCAGTGTTTTCCCTGAGTGTTTTGTAGGGCAAAAGCGTCGTGATTTTCGCTCTTCCCTCCATTGACTTACAAATGCATTTTCCACTGTCCTGACTGTGTGTCCCCTCTCTCTGCTGTGGTTTATTAATCCCTCCATCCTTTCTTTTAATCGTGGGGCCTGAATGCTGACGAAGCACTTGCCTTCTTGCCTAATTTTATAAACTGTTCAGCCGTGCCCTTATTCACTGTTTTCTTTTAATTATGTATTCTTGTTAACCTCCGTATGCATTCAAAGTTACAGACTGCCATTGACACAGTATTAATTAAAGTATATAATTTATGACACTGGGCCTTGAAATTAATAAGTGACAATACAATTACATGGTTTGCCTAATTGTCCTTCAGTAATATAGAGATTGGCACTAGAAGCAGCATTGGAGGCTAACAGCACCTCATAAACCCGCAATAGCTTTGAAAGCAATCACAAGAGAATCTAAAGGAACCGTCCCCATTTCAAGGGACAGACTTCTGGGCTCCTAAGTGGCAGGGCGATTATCTTCTTTATTAACAGTTTGGATCTGTGAGGGAGAGTCATTTTAGTAACTGGAAAGTTGCTTTTATTGTGTTGAATTTTATGTTTTGCAAACGTTGAAGGAATTGCAGGCAGAGCCCCTTGGACTCTGAGTGTCTTTAGACACTGATAGTGTTTGAATGTCACTGTCCCATTGACTCATGCTTGAGTCTACACCCTTTCTCTCTCATTAGAAAAAAAAAAACAGGCATCGAAAAATTAATAAGATAAATTAAAAAAACAAACCATGATATGACAGAACAGAGAAACAAGAGAAAAGAGGCAAAGAAAAGGCATGAGGAACTCACGTAGACACTGAGACAGTCACACACAGAGAATCCGTATAAACACCATTGGAAACTGCAATGCATAAGTGAAAGATATGGAGGAAAACATGCCCAGACAAAACTATGAGACAAAAAGAAAAAACAATCTCAAAATACCATCGAGTCCATTTGTGTTGGCCATTTACAGCTGGTCATGGGGCTTGCCTAGAGTATGGCTTATAAATGCAGTGAGTCTAAGAATAAGGAAGATCACCTGTTTCCCACCCGGGAAGTGTCATAGTTAGGCTTTCTGTTGCTGTGATAAAACCCTAGTCAAAATCAACTTGGGAAAAGGAGGGTTGATTTCCAGTAACTGTTTATTGTCTAGAGGCCTGGAACTCAAGGCAGGAGGGAAAGACTACAGAGAGATCCTATTTACTGGTTTGCCCTCCAAGGTTTGTTCAGCCTGCCTTCTTGAACAACCAGAAACCTTCTACTCAGAGGTGGCATGTCCCGCAGTGGGCTGGGCTCATGTCAACCATCAATCAAGGCTCGCAGGCCAATCTGATAGTGATAGTTCTTCAGCTGAGGTTCTGTTCTGTCAGATCCACTCTAGCTAGTGCTAATTGGACAAGCAATGACCAACACTTGGAGTTTCCAAGAGTCGCGGGTGAGAGCTAATTATCTATAAAATAATGGAAGAGTAACTTTCTATACTTAGGATGTATGTGAGTCTCGTCTGTGACTTCCCGATCTGCCATTCCATTAAAGGAGAAAGATCAAGGGGGGATAAGGGAAGGAGAAGGAGGGAAGAGGAAAAAGAAGAAAAGACTGACACATTTTTGGAGATATTTGAGAAGAATACACAACAAATTCATTCTTCTGCAAATTTGGCTTCCTCTTTCCCTCCCTCCTTTTTTCTTCCTTCCCTCTTCTTTCTTTCCCTTTTTCATTGTATGTGAGCGCATATTTGTGTGCACACTTTTGTGTGTACAAGTACATGTGTGTGTTTACATGGGGTATGGATGTGGGTGTGAGTGTGTGAATATATGCATCTGTGTGTTCACCAATATGTACTTATGCATGTAAAGGAAAGAAATTGATATGGGTTATCTCCCTTAGTTGTTCCCCACATGATTTTGTGTGTGTGTGTGTGCGTGTATGTGTGTGTGTGTGTGTGTGAGATATCCACACTCAAACAGCTGCATACCAGCTTTCTTTTCTCAGAAGTGACCCTGACATGATTTTGTGTGGTTTTTCCAAGTGAGCCCTGAACAAACATCTATTTACCCCCCAAAGGACACGATGCACAGATCAAAGAAGCAATTTACCCAATCCAGCTTAGTGAGCCAGTGAGTGTGATGGGTTTATTCACAGGGACATGGGTGACTCAAAGACAGCCATATCACCCGAAAGTCCCCCAAATGCCCACTCCCAGTGTGAGTGACATCTCACAAAACCTGGAGTTCCTGTGTGACTCAGCCAGTTTCCTCTCTAGAGGAACCATTACTGCCACAACCTTGTGGGAGAGGCCTTGTCAATGTGAGTCTCAGGACTTTCCCATGGTGTGTTTCCTATTGGGATTTTAATGAGCCTCCTCCCAGAAGACAGAATGTGTCTGTTTTGAGGAAAACACTACACAATGACTGTGAATTTATCTCAGAACACACCAACTACCTTTCAGACTGAGGAATTCAGAGGTTAAGAACTTAGGAGGAGGATTTGAAAGGAGGGAGGAAGGAATCTAAGGTAGCTCCCCCCTTGTGGGTGACCCTGTGCTTCTCTGCCTAGGGTAAAGGTGGTTCTGGCTCCACGGGCCCTTGGCTGGTATAAGCTTTTGTTATATTAAGCGGCATCTCCTAGCCCCACGCAGTCATAAGAACCAAGTGCATTTGAGTTTGGCTCCTTGAGACGCTGGCTGCAGGAGGAAGCAGCAAGTCAGGTATGCATCAACCATGAAGGAGCATGGCATTTCCCTGGGATCATCCAGGGAAACTTTATTTTTCTCAGCGTTTTCAGCTTATGAGGCTTCTGGGGAGAAATATCCACCATGAAATCTGAATTGCTCTGGAGCCTCACAAAAATAGAAAAAGAAATTTCTATGGAGTAAAACCAGGGTCCTTGATAATCCAGCCACACAGATGTTGCCGGCAAAAGGCTCTCCAGCCGGCGCTTTACTGTCAGGAAGGAGCAGAGGAAGGTGAGTGATACGGTGGCTTTCCTGGGAGTATCTAGAAAGAGGTCCACCATGAGGGCTCAGCAATCTGTCATCCACCACCCATGAACTAAGAGGTGACAAGAGGGTCTCTTTAGGGTAACTTTATAAAGTGCCTTCAAACTTGAAAGCGCACCAGCACACTGAGCTGCAACGGAAATTTTGTTTGTGTAACTCTTCCCTATCCTTCCACCTGCCCTTCCCCCCTCATTCTTTCGTCTCCCTCTTTTTTTGCTCTTCCCCCCTTTCCTTACCCCCTCTCTTTTTCTCTCTCTTCACTACTTAGTGCAGAGATCAATAGACCTCTGCAAAGACGAAGAGGGAGACAGAACCAGCCACACTACCCTGGTCCGAAGCCTGTACTCCTGATGAATAATGTTGCTGTCATAACAGCGGGGATGATTTAATGCTGGCACTTAGCAGCATGATAAATAGCTTGTCAGATGCAGGCAGCAACAGCCTCCACAGATGCCCATGACAAGTTCTGAAATATTAATCTTCAGTTAGACGAAGGCTGTGACAGGGTGAGAAGCCAGGAAAGCGACCACGAGAAGGGGCCAGCTGCAAATGAATGTGATGGGATTTCAAGGCAAAAAAGTTTTTTTTTTTTGTTTTGTTTTTAAAACATTTTATAGAAGAAGTGATGTCTTTAGGGTTAAAATACGTTTTGCTCTAGAGACTCTGATGGAAGTTTTCTGCTGTCGCCATGTAGGGCATGAGACTTGGCCTGTATTTCCTCTGTTCTCATCCCCAAATGTTTTCATTATTGCGAGTTTATTTAAGGGACATCGTTCAGAGGGGGGATATCTGTGGTGAAACACAACTGAAACCAGCCTGCGTGTATGTAGTTCTGCTTTCCCTCCAAAGGCTTTGAAATGAGCAACAACGGTATGTATCACAAACACCGGAACAGGTAGGCAACATATGTCTTACAAGGAGGAGGGGCAAAGAACACATTTTCCTTTTCTTGTGTATGTCTTATACACTTGCTCATCCTTTACAAAAATATATGAAAATATTTTTAAAAATTAGAGCAAAAAGATACATTTTCAGAAAGGAGAGTGGATACTTTCAGAAGGGCAGTTGAGTTTGCCAGGGCTTGTGGGGCAGGAACATCTAGTCTGCTTCTGATGAGGTTGGGGTGGTGTGTGTGTGTGTGTGTGTGTGTGTGTTACCTTTATACAAGGTAGGCTTCCCAGGGGCCTCATCTCCGAGCCGCACCCACACCTGCTGGGCTCAGGGATCCTCTCTATTTCAAAGTAAAGTTATTCCAGAAACACGCTCTGCTTTATGTAAGAGACGACCACCCTCTCTGATCTTCTTGGGGACTGTACTTAAAGAAAAAGCAGATGCGCCATGTTGATTCCGGAGAATTCCACTCTGAGCAGGGAAGGGTGCTTTCTTCCACCATCTCAGGGCCTTCCTTACATCAGAATGAACTTTCCCACAGAGCAAACCACAGCAGAGCCAGGAGAGAGGCTCTTGTGATCTAGCCCACGGCCTGGATGTGAGCTGCTCTCTACCCCTGGACTATGGTCCTTTTCATTCTACTTTAAGGTCACAGCACCCGAGGAGACGGAAATAGAATGTTGTACTAATTATCCGCACCCTATCAGAATTTAACGTGGAATTCACCTCTGCCTAGTTAGCACTTATTTAATCCTGCTACCAATTATCTTGGTGCTGAATGGACTCCCAAGATAGCAATTTCTCAAAATGACTGGCAGGATACTGTTTCTACAAGTGCCAATTGACCCAGGTGGCTTCGAGGAGTGCACACGGAGGGTCCTGCGAGGACTCTGTGCGCTGAGTGATCTTGTTGGGAAGTGTGGAGGGAGTCAAAGGATTCCTGGCCAGTCCTCTTGCATCCCCAGCTCCTGCTGTCAGGGCCATAGCATAGCAACGACACCGATGCTGCAGGCGCCATAGCCCTCTGGTCTCTCAGAGAGACTTCTTCGAATTGTCACCCCAAAAGAAGGGTCCCCATGACAAGCAACACAGCTGCTCTGCACCCTTGGGGTGTATAAGGAACACGAGTGGGGTGTCCAGCAGAGTCACTGTGAAATGTCTCATCTGAACAAAAGCAAACCTTCCAGAAGGCATTAGACATGTCCTGGGACTCCTTTACAAAATGTGCTATGACTCTAAGGTCTAGAGGCCATGATGGGCTCTGAAATTTTTAAATTGACTTGTAAGACTCAAAACGTGTCCCAGATTCCTAAAATGGTACATATCTTCAAGCCATTCAGCAAACATCAATGTGTATGCTTGCGTGTGTGTGCACCCATGTCACCGGTGACTTGAAGTCTACACTGGAAATGAACCTATAACTGAATGGGTTTTAGATTTGACCCTCTCTGCTAGAGAAAATAGATACATTTGATACAATGTCTAATCTAGAATCCTTCTCACACAGCACAGGATGATGTTAAGTGTAGATTGGGAAGGCAGAATCAACATAGCTAACTTTTGCTTGGGTCAAAGGTGTCCAGCCCAAATATAAGTTTAGGAGTTTATAGACGGCGCCTAGCAAGGCCAGCAGTAGCAGAATTACTCAGAGAAGTTCATACCTAACCAATCTTGCCTCCTCCTCTGCTAAGTTCTGTAGCTCTCGTGGACACCAGTGTCATTTGAAGCCAGAAGCTGATAAAGCGAATGAAAAATGAGACGGTGGTATCGACTGTCAAATGATTTCATTGCAGGGGAAGATGAGATTCGTGGCAAGGAAACCAGGTCCCAAATCACCCATTCAGATGATATTAATTG
This sequence comes from Alexandromys fortis, assembly GCF_014885135.2. Taxonomy (NCBI): domain Eukaryota; kingdom Metazoa; phylum Chordata; class Mammalia; order Rodentia; family Cricetidae; genus Alexandromys; species Alexandromys fortis. The sequence continues at coordinate 2,099,303 of NW_026068035.1, forward strand.
TTCCTGATCGGGGAAGCTGGCACAAATAATTCTGTCAAAAGATTTACTGTGTAACATTTGATGCTATTTACTGATAAATGATGGGGCACTTCATTAGCTAATGTTGAAAAATCAGGGGAGACATAATAGAATTATTAGGGCTTGTATAGAAATCCTATTCTATAATGAGTTATTACTTTAAAATAACAGCAGCAATATGTTACAATTAAGCACCCTAGAAGGGAGCTTTCCACAAGAAAGGTGTTGACGTTTGAGTGATCCCCGAACCGCGGCCCTTACAAATGAACCCCACCGCCTGCCATTCATCAAAACTCCATCCGCATTAACTAATTAAAGAACTGAGCAAAGTTGCACGAGCAGCCTCGCTTTGACTTCCAGGGAGTCAGAGCCCAGAGCCACATGGCCACTGGATGTCTGCTCAGCTTTCCCTCGTTTGATTTCCTCAGCTTCACTAACGCTCGTGGCTGTCTGCTTCTGCAGCTTGTTCATGAGGTGAGGCTCTGGCCAGAACCCTGAACACACAGGGCACCTCTGGGTTCCGCTCTGATCCACTTTAACAATGGCTGGGCTGAATGTAATATAACTAGGGGTCTTTCTGCAAGATCTTAATTGCTCTGCACCAGTTGGCTTATTTTAATGTCTTTTTTTGGTCATTCCTTTGAATCACAAAAACGAAACAAAGAAGCACAGTGTAGGACTCCTACTGCCCCAGGCTGGGCAGCTCAGAGGGGCTCAACTCTCTCCTCTAGCCTGCAGAAGCACCTTCATACTCACGGCATGCGTACGTGTGCTCTCATATTCACACACAAATAAATACAGATACTAAAAATAAGAATCAAGAGAGGGCTAGAATGAAGTCTAACCCTTGGGAAAGACCCAGCAGGCACAGAAAAGGAGGAGTGGGTATATCCTCTATGGGATTGTACTGTGCCCTTGCTACATTGTTTCCCAAGCGGGATGCAAAGAAACTCATCCACACCATTCATTCCAGCTGATCAGGGAGAGACCATGTATTTAGTGAAGAGGTTTGTTTGTTTGTTTGTTTGTGAGGGGATTCCATGTATCCTAGGACGGTCCGTAACTCTTGAGTCAAGGATGACCTTGAACTACTGACCCATCTACCTTTATCTCCTACATGCTAGGAATACAGGTGTGTGCCACCATGTTCCATATATGCAGTGCTAAGGATGGAATCATGGCCCCATGGATGCTAGGCAAGCACCTTACCAACTAAGCTATATCCCCAGTTTAGGGGGTTTGAGTTTAGATTTAGTGGGTGCCTATTGAAGCCCACCCCAATTGTACCAATTGAGCCTGGTCATTCTGCCCAGAAATCAGTCACAGAGATCACCCTGGGTCACACAGGAAAGGGCTGTAGACTCCAGCTAAAATGCTCACTTTTTTTTATTTTTTTATTTTTTTTCTAGTTTCTCTTTTTTAAATATAATTTTTTATTGAAAAAAAATTTTCCGCCTCCTCCCTGCCTCCCATTTCCCTCCCCGTCTCCCTTTTCCCCCCTCCTCCCTCTCC